>NC_051438.1:28012296-28018331 GCF_001649575.2 Kryptolebias marmoratus | reverse complement strand
AACAAACACGCTTCGGCTGTTCTTGGAGGTAAACAAACATGCTTCGGCTGTTCTTGGAGGTGAACAAACACGCTTCGGCTGTTCTTGGAGGTGAACAAACACGCTTCGGCTGTTCTTGGAGGTAAACAAGCACATTTTGGCTGTTCTTGGAGGTAAACAAACACGCTTCGGCTGTTCTTCGAGGTAAACAAACACGCTTCGGCTGATCTTGGAGGTAAACACGTTTCGGCTGTTCTTGGAGGTTTAACGAGCAGTCTTCGGCTGCTTCTGGACGTTTTTTATGTTTCAGTAAATCTTGTGAAGTTAATCTAATATTTAAATAAATGATAAATAAACAGCTGAAAATGATCAGTTTTGGTTGTTTAGCCTTTTCAGAGCCTCTGAGTTTTCGGCTTGTTTTTCTGTGACTCGATTAGTTTTCTTTTTTCGCTCTGAAGATAAAAACCTGCAGGAAACGAACAGGTCTGGCTCCCAGCTGCTGCTGTCGCGATTTCAGCTCCAGCCTCGAAGAAGCTGAAACAAAAAAAGTGACTTTTTTTTTTTTTTTTTTGGATTCTGTCCTCGTCTGGAAAGCTGCTTCCAGCTGGAGAGGGGCGGAGCTTCACACTTCTGCAGATCAAAGAGCGGTTTGCTGCCAGATGTTTGCAGCTTTAAACAGAAAATCTGAGTTTTTAAAAGCATCAACAGCAGAAACGAGTTTTATTCTAAGAAAGGAGCAGATTTAAACCAACCGAACACACAGCCTTGCTGCACGCCGAACGGCAGCTTTCTGTCTGATTCACTCAGAAACAAACCTGAACAGATCAAATCTGCAAAAACACTCAAAGGAAACAACATAAAGAGTTCAGCTTTAATGTTAGATTTTAATTTATTTCAAATATTTATACGACCTGAAAGAAACTCACCTGTCGCCTGTTTCTGTTTCTTCAGACCCTCCAGGATTTCGCGATGTCGCGATCGCAACTATTGACGCAAAATCAAGCAAACCCTGCGAAATCGCAACTTTGCCCAAAACACCGCAACTTTAACCAAAATAACCCCAAATAACTCAGGAAGAAGACACGTGACGTCACTTCCTGCAGACCAGGGACAATCCAGAAATGCTCATGAATGTCAGTTTAGAAGCTATCAAAGTTCTCAAATAAAGCACCTTTTGAGAATGTCAATGTTTGTTGGGAATTATCTTACAGAACTAGGAAGGATTTTTGGTTTAGATATTAAAAGTTATGGTTGTTTATTGATTTTAGTAAAAATAAAAAAAAAGCAACTTTTAGGAAAATGCCCCGCGAAATCCTGAAGGGATTGGATTATTCTGTCGTCTAATTGACATAAGCCTCGTCGGACTTTGAGCAGCGACTGCAGCAGAAATAAAAATGAAACCGTTTTTCAGCCGGTTCAGGAGTGTCGTGTTAAATCCGTGCGGATCTTTGTTCCAAGTCTCTGGCAGATTTTCTGGCTCATCTGGTTCCGATCTTTTCAGAACGTCTGAATCGGGAAGTGAAGGCATTCGTCGACGCCCCTGTTTGTCTGGAGATCCTCCGGGTGCACGCCAGGTCGCGTTCCTGCCGCTCCCGGCTCGGGATGAATCCCTTCGGTCCCAGATGGGAGTGGTCCGTTTGGGGCTGTTATGTAAGAGCCGTGTGTGATGAAGGTTCTGTAACGACCCACAGATCCAGAGTTATTAATAGAACCGGGCCGCAGGTTGTTTTCTTTTTCTTTTACGGAGGAGGGTGAGGCTCGTTTCTGAACACTGAACTCCGATTGTTTTGGTTTTCCTTTTCCCTGGAAGCGGGAAAGTCGGTGCCTAAACATCCTCCCTGAGAGGATCTCTTCCAGGAAGGTTCTCCGGTTCTGCTGGGAGGAACGCCGGGTCTGATCCGTTGAGCGTTACAGATCCTGTCCAGCTGTCAGTCCGAGGGCAGGAACGCTCAGTGGTTGTGGAGGAGTTGTGGCCCACTCCTCTTTCCAGCGTTGCTTCAGCTCTCTGAGGTTCTGGTTCTGGTCCAGAAGTCTTCTGGTTCCTTCAAGTGGAGCAGCCATATTGTTTTTAGAGAGAGAAGAGGCTTTAACCTTTGACCTGCTGACTGAAGCCTGTAGAGTCGGAGCACTGCACGGTCTGACCTTCAGGGTGAAAATCAGCAGAAAGTAATCTTTCTCTCTGTAGAACGATGGACTCTAAATGACCTTTGACCCTTCCCAGGCTGACGGGCAGCAGCTTCTCTGAGGTCATTGCTGATGCCTTTCCGCCCTGGCGTCGTGCTAACACACCTGCAGCTCCTGACTCTGAACCACAGATTTCTCTTTCGTTCTTGTTTAATAAATAACAACACAGAGGGTTCTGTTGGGTTCTTAAAGTTTCATCTGAATGTTTTAGAACCTGATGAAGACCAGATCAGAATCCTAAAACTGGAAGACAATGGACTCTTTTGTCTTTGACTGATTATCGTCCAGCAGACAGCAGATCGGCTCCATGTCACGCGGTGGAAAACGCCCTGAGGGAGTCTTTACTTCCTGAACATCCAGGTCTGAGTTCTTTAATCCGGTTCTTTTCATGTTTGAGGACAGGAACAATGAGCAGAACCTCTGTCCACCTTTATGTCTGAAGCAGGAAGTCCTCGGGGTGGACGTTGGACTCGACGTCTCCTTCTTATCAGCAGCCAATCGGATCTGAAGGTTGGACGACGTTTCCTCAGAACTTCGTTCTGTTTGACGACCATAAAATGGCAGCTTGTTGTTGGCGCTGCCGCCCGTCCCGCCCCGCGAGACGCATGGAGACATCTGGACCCAGAATGCTTCAGTTCCAGTACTGTGGGACTAAAACTGTACTACTGAAAGTACTTCCACTCTGTTACCAGCTTTCAGTTTAAAGACAGATCTGAGTACTTCACTGAAGTAATACACAACACAGTACCTGTTACTAAACAGGTATGTACTCTGTATTTACTGGGTTTGGACCTGTTAGTACTTGGTACCAGGTGTACTCCCTGTAAGTACCAGATAAATACCATGAACATACATGATTTGTACTTTGGAAGTACCCAAGATGTTCCTGTAACTGACCAGGGTGGAATGTGTAAGTACTCCGTATGTACCCAGTACTTACTCCAAATGTACCCAGTAAGTACTCCAAATGTACCCAGTAAGTACTCCAAATGTACCCAGTAAGTACTCCATAGTAAGTACTCCGTATGTACCCAGTAAGTACTTCATATGTACCCAGTACTTACTCCAAATGTACTCAGTAAGTACTCCATAATAAGTACTCCATATGTACCCAGTAAGTACTCTGTATGTAGCCAGTAAGTACTCTGTATGTAGCCAGTAAGTACCTTATACATACCCAATATGTACCCAGTATTTAACCTATAAGTACTAAGTACATACCCGATACTTGCCCAGTCAGTAACCGTTACGTACCCTGTGGGCGGTCCGGTTCGGATGGTGAGCCCGGCCTCCGCGGCTGAAAACCTCCACCCGTCCTCCGGAGCCGCAGAGATCCCGGAGCCGCCGCCGCCGCGCGCACATCTGCCGAACCGAACCGAACCGAACCAGGAGCGCGGGGGAAACCATGGCTTCCGGACCCCAACAGAACCCGAAGCTGAACGACTCGCTGGTCCAGATTCTGGAGGAGAACTTTAAAAAAAACAAGTTCCCAGACACGACGGAGGTGATGCTGATCTCTGCGGAGACCGGGCTGACGGAGGAGACGGTGGAGGTGAGGAGTCCAGGTGTTCTGGGTTTAATCCAGGTGTTCTGCGTTTAATCCAGGTGTTCGTTCCCTCCAAACAGGACGGTCAGTCCTCTGAAACAGGATATTTATCAGCTGACTTGTGTTTATCTGGAGGAAAAACGAGCTTTAAAGCAAATTATAAAACAAAAAAATGACAATTTAAAGGAAAAATGATGCTTAGGAAGAAAAGAATAACTTATGATTTAAAAAAGTAAGAAACAAAACCTCCTCAAAGTCAAATATGGAGGATTCTTTGTGTTTATTAAGTTGGGTAAATAAAAATGTTTGGAGTTGACTCAAAGTATGGCAGGCAGGTGTAGCATATAATCAAATCACATGCCTGTCTCTGTTTAATGCTTTAGATTTCAATAACAGCATTTATCACCGTCACAGAAACGTTCTCACGAATCTGAACTAAAATTAAAGTTATTTACAGTCGGATTATTACAGGCGGTTATTAATATTTGACGTAATTTCTGCCGTACATGTAAAAATAAGTTTAAAAATTCTTAAAAACTGTTAAAGTGGTCTACTCAACATCGAAGTGGAAATCTGTACCTGTTAGAAAACGTTGATTTAAAGGCAGATTAGGATTTTATTTGTTGTTTTAGTAAATCTGAATTATTTATTTTTTTTTACAGTTTAGATATTTACCATTTTTATTACTTCTAAGTTTTATTTTAGAGATTCCGAAACGGGTTTTTCCCCCGTCATCATTAGTTGGAGGAACGTTACAGTGACCAGGAAATATCTGAATCAGTAAACAGGGCGATTCGATTATGTGGCGAAACTTCTTGCCGTACCGTATTGTTTCCTCAGCTTGGTGGGGACAGAAGATAAACATCCAGTCGGGCCTGAAAGCTGCAGGTTTCTCACCGACCCGAGCGGCAGCGCCTCGTTTAACATCATCAAGTCACATTAGAGTTCGATTTCCTGCTGAAACTATAAATAAAGCTCAGAGTCGGCGGCCGTCGCCTCCTGACTCGTTTCTGTCGATTACAGGATGAGAACACGTGAATCTATTCCTGCTTTTCCCCCACATTTAAGCAAAAAGACGCGTCTGTTTCACGTTTCCTGCAGGTGACAGTCAAAGTTGGTCTCTAAACTGGGATTTTAAAGACAGTTTTTATTATTTTGAGCTTTCAGGCGTGAAACCAGCTCTGATCTGTTCAGACCGGTCAGAAACTGAAGGAGTTCAGTTCTTCAGGGAGTCTTCTTAGTAATCAGTCAGTGGGACATGGAGACGTAGTCAAAGTCACATCTGCAGCCAGATGTGGAGCTTCAGAGCTCAGATAACGACCTGAGGTGATCTCCCTGACGCTCAGGTGGAGCTGTCCTCTCCACCCGAGCCTTCATGTGTGGCGCAGATGCAAATGGAATCCTGTGGTCGTGTTTCTGAGGTGTTGTTGCTCTCATGGCAACCGAACAAATATTTTACTGAACAATAACGTCGGACACGCCTGACCTGCTTTGCCCCAACAGACACGTTCCTCCACATTTCTCTGAGGAAGGAGAACCACGTAGAGCGGTTCTGCTTGTTCTCAAACCGGAGGAGGTGGGATTCCCCCTCCGGGTCGGGTGTCTGCGAGGAAGGATCGGCGCTTCACCCGCAGGAACCAGGGGATTGCTCCGTCCGCATTCCAACCTCACCTGTGGCGTGAGATATAAAGGACGAGCTCATCCTCTGTAGGGTGGCCCGGCCCGGTCCGGCCCAGTCTGGCCCGGCGAGCTCGGAGCAGAACCTCCACTAGGAGACCTCCTGATGTCTCCATCCAGAGGTTTTCTGGACACGGGGAGGAGACCCGGTCAGAACTCCATCCATCTTCTTTACCCATTTCTTCTTTCCGGGTCACAGGGAGCTGGTTCCTGTCTCCATCAGTCACTGTGTGAGAGACGGGGGACACTTGGACAGGTCTCCAGTCCATCACAGAGACACATGGAGACAAATGAGACAAACAACCATTCAGGCACTCACCCACACCTAGAGACAATTTAGAGTTACCAGCTGACCTAACCTGCATCTTTTTGGTCTGTGGGAGGAAACCAGGAACCAGAACCGAGTGGACGGACTCCTATCTGTCCTGTGGACACTCTGAAGTCCTCCAGGAGGACCCAGAGGATTTGGAATTTGATGGACAATACAGTTTGTGTTGTTTCATGTGTGGAGACGGGGCTCAAGGAGCAAAAACTCAAGATAGTTGGATGGTTGTCTGGTTGGTTGGTTGGTTGGTTGGTTGTCATGTTGGTTGGTTGTTTGGTTGTTTTGTTGGTTGGTTGGTTGTCTGGTTGGTTGGTTGGTTGGTTG
>NC_051438.1:28004837-28011874 GCF_001649575.2 Kryptolebias marmoratus | reverse complement strand
TGGTTGGTTGGTTGGTTGTCTGGTTGGTTGGTTAGTTGTCTGGTTGGTTGTTTTGTTGGATGGTTGGTTGGTATAATTGTTGGACATGAGCTGTAATACCGTCTCCTGTATTTATTTAAACATCTCTAAACGTTGAGGCAGGTAATCTACTGGATGTGACTAAAATCTACTGTTTCTGTGACGCTTTTTCTCAAACGTTGTTTAAAAATGAAACTTTTGATTTAAAGAGTCCCACAAACCGGACAGAAATGAACCTGAAACTTTGCCCTGAGGCGACTCGTGGCCGTTCGGTCCGAAGCAACAAAAGTTACATACAGGGAAGAAAAAGGACAACTGCTGTTCCTAAATACGCCTCGGCACAAATAAGAAGGAAGAAAACCAGTTCTGTTTAATGAGTTCATGAATCAAGTTAGACGGGTGTTATTGAGACACTGGTGTGAGAAGTTTAACCCTAACTTGATGAAAACAAGTAAAATACTCTTTATTTGTATGTTTTGTACTTTTAGAGGATCAGCTTTTCTACATTTATCAGCGTTCCTCTAAAAGATGGTGCAGAAAGTTCAATCCCAACAACCTAAAAGTGCTTTTAAAGATTAAAGTTAAACACTGATTTGACTTTAATAAACCAAAATGTGAGTCTCGGTCCTGACATGAACGATGTAGTGGAGGTTTTATCCACGGAGCAGATGTGAAAACGTCTGTTTTTGTTGTTTGTTTCGGTGAAAAGTCAGAGGTTTTTTTTTTTACGCAACACGAGCCCGGAGAGCCAAACTGCTGCAAAACCTCAGTTACCGCCGAGCTTAATCTTCACCCCATGACATCAGAAACGTTTCATTATCCGACCTCGGAGGCTTGTAATCCAAACCATTCTGCGTTTCCATTCGCCGAACACAAAGGTGGGAGAAGGCCGGTCCAGGCAGGGTGAGGTAGAGGCCTGGCCTTCGTCAGCTCCTCTTCCTCAAGTGTTTTGTGTTTGTTAACAAAGAGCTCATTGGAGAAGGTTGAGCTGAAGGAACCCAACCCGACTGGCACTCCCCGTTTCCCATTAATAAGGTTTACAGCGCAGCGGAGGGTTCGAACTCTGGCACGATCCGTTTGTTTTCAGCCATTCAACGAGAAGAAAACAAGCCCTGCTGTGTGGCTCAGGAGGACCATAAATCCTCTCGTTATTTCTCAGGAACGGCCTTTAAGACAAGTGCAGTTTGAAGAGAAACGCTCAGGAGCTGCTCCTGTCACTTCTTCCTTTCTGAATGTCGTGCTTTCAGGAAAAAGAAATGTGGAAAGAGTTCCTCCTCGGAGCCTCGCGGCTCAAACAACCGGCCTCAGTCTTCAGGCCGAGTCCCTCCCTTTCCCCTCGCCGTTCTCAGGATTGCGTCAGCGTTGTTGTGAATCCCCTGACAACAGGAACTGCAGAACAGCAACGCGGGTCAAGGGTGTGAGCCGAGGCTCTCTGCGCCGCGGTTATCGGCCGGGCTGTAAATCTCAAATCACAGAGATTTTATGAAACTTACAACACAAATTAAAAATAGCTGAAGCTGATTAATAAACAAAAATATTAATGTACCAACTTTAGGTCCATACAAAAACATATTTCATGTGAAGAAACAAGCTGTTAAACATGTTAGCCTACATCTGGATTTAGTTATAAATTGGTCAAAAAATTCAAAGTTAGCATAAATTAATAGTTTTTATATCAACAATAGGAAAAACTAGCAAGCTATATTTAATGCAGTTGGGGATTAGCAAATTTAAGCTTAGTTTTCTAACTGCTAAATGTTGATTTGTGTAAATTAAAGTGTATTTTATCATAAATGGTAAAATATTAAAATTTTAATTAATGCTAACAGGGTTTGATACCAAAACAATGCTGTGTTAACATATTTTTTTTAATTTGTAGATGTCAACATAAATGCTAACAAGCTAACATTAGCACGCTAAAATGCTAAATGTTGTGCATTTGACTAGATGTTATCATCTTTTAAATTTAGAATGATTAGTAAATGATAATTATTAGCATTTATTATAACATAAATGATACATGTTTGGATAGAGGTCAATATCTTTTAAATTTAAAATGAAAAGTAAATGTCAATGACATGCTAACAAGCATGCGTGAATTATTACGTGTTTGGCTACATGTCAGCATATTTTAAATTGAGAATGAACAGCAAAGGATCATTTAAACAACATAATTGTCAAACTGTACAATCTAAATGATAAATGCTAATTTTGAAGATGTTAAAATCCTAACTTTTGTTTAAATACAAATAACTACAAGCCAAATGTCAGCAATTAGGCAACTTATCAAATATATTATGGGTTAAACTGCCGAGGATATGTATGTTAATGTGGATTATAACCATATTAACACTAGTTTATAGTAAATTGAGGTTTAAGAACAATTTAATAGGCCAGGCTAAGTAATCTATGCCTTCATTCAGAGACTTACTGCAGTTTTTTTCTAAATAACAGCTTCATGTTTCCAGTACGTACACGCTGCATAGATCATGTGTTGTTTTTTAAATACACAACGAGACCCACAAACAGTCTGATCAGGTTCGTCATTTGAGCATCCCAGCCACTAAACTATAGTTTGGCTTTGAATGCAACACGAGGCCTGCGGGTAAAACGGTATTTTAAGGAGCCTCTGGTTACGTTTCGTGTCTTTACTGTAAATTTCTGTCACCGCTCACCTGTTTCTGACTCCTTCCTTTTTATTTATTTATTTATTTGTTGTTGTTGTTTCTCTCCCGCAGAAATGGTTCCAGAAGCGTCACGAACAGTGGAGGCAGTCTGAAGGTCTTCCTGCCAAAGTGGGATCAATTCTGGACTAAGATCTTCCGACCCTGTTCTCTTGACGAACTCGTTCCTTCTCCAGCTGTACATCCCTCTTTTTGTTTGTATCTACGAAGCTATTGTCTTGGAAAATGTGAAGCTTGTCGTGTTGTTACCAAGTTCCATGTCTATAGAAGTAAACATATTGTTATTGTAAGTTAAAACCGGCTCGTGTTTGTTTTTTTGGCTGCCGTACATCTGGGGTTCGAATTCACACAGGATGCAGGTTAATACAATGGAGGTTTGTGTTTCGGAGGGCGGCGGGGTCGCTTTTGTTTCCATCGCTTTGTTTGCATGTAGGTCTGTCAGCAGAGAGCAGAACTGGACGTGTGGTCGTTCCCGGGACTATAAAAGAGGTGAGGAAGGACTTTAATAGATGCCGCTGGAATCAGCTGACACCATCAGGAGCTTCTGTGGTTGAATCGAGATTATTCCATGACAGCACAGAGGAGTGACGCTACGGGCTAAAATAAAGACGGGCGACGTCACTTCAGCGTCCTCTTCCCCTCCCATGACTGAACGGAAATGATCTCACCACAAAGTTCAAACTTTAGGGCACAGAAATAGCCCAAACTCTCGGTAAAGGCACTTTGTAGTCAACAGTTTCATCTTAGTTCAGTATCTTCTGTTTTTCATAAAGTCTAACAAAAACATTCACCAAAATTCACTCAAAATACGAATTAATCACAAATAACGACGCTGATGGAGATCCACAATAAAGAGGAAATACCAGGATGACTAAATTCAACCCCAGCTGTCCTCCTGACGTCCACAGAAGAGACATTTTTGTCTTTTGTGGTCTTCTCAATGCGCACAAATTCAAGTTATTATGGTGCAAAACAAATTTAAGATAATATGGTTTAATCTGACCCAGTAACAAGACTTTATTTCTAAATATAACTTCAAATTAAACTTTAACAATTATTAGTCAGTACTAATTTCCATCTGCAGATATGTACTGATAGCACAAAAGGCTAAGTGCTAAATGTTAGCTTGTGCCAACTGTGGTCCACAAAACTTCGGATGAGAATTTTAAAAGTTTTAATCTTTGTCCAGATGTTAACAGGGGGTTTGGTTCACTAACAACTCAACATTTTAACATTTGTTAAGTTCTAACATAAACAAAAACAAGCTAACAGTATCTTTAAATGCTAACGTTAGCTTGTTAGCATGCTTGTTTGGACATATGTTTGAATCTTTTAAATTTGGAATAAAAAGAAAATGCTAATAATTAACATATAACAAATTAAACAACAAAATGAGGAATTTGAAATTCCATGTTCACGTACTGAATGTTAGTGTTCAACAAAATAAGATGTTAACTTTAGCTTAAATGCTAAATGCTACGAGCTAACTGTTAGCATGAGTTCCTCGTTGAACATCGCATTTGATGATTTCAGCCATGTTGGTATGATTAGATTAAAGTAAATTATAACACAACTGTTTATCTTTAAAAAAAGGAAATTAAAAACAATAAATTTAAATGTTTATTGTTTAAAATTTACACTTTGCTGCTCGAGTTTTACCATTTCAGTGGTTTTTAATGAGAACCTGAAAGATTTCCCTTTAACCTGTATGTGAAGAGACAAACAGACGAATAAATAATTCAGAGTTACCCAGTATTTAAATTTTAATGCACTTTAAATAAAATCCAGTCAGTTTTACAGCAGAGAAAAGAGCCTGGAGGAGATCTGAGCGACGAGACGAACAAAATAAAAACGCTCCGGGTCGTGGGAAACACACACCCACCCAACAGGTTACACAACCACTCCTAAAACACACACTGCTGCTTTTCACGAGTTATTAACACGTCGCTTTCTTTTTTTCACCTCAGTTTAAATATACACGCTTGTTTCTGTCTGTTCAACAGCAAGAAACAGAAAAACAAGCAGATTTTTTTAGATTTCCTGCTGAAAACACTTCATTATCTCAGCCCTGCCGCTCATAAATCAACATTTAATCTCACCGTTTGAACTGTTTAACGTCACTTTTAATTTAGAGTTCTTTGTCTTTCAGAGGGTTTGATTTGGCTGCAGAGTAGTTGAAATTAAAAGTGGTTTAATGGGAGAGAAATCCTGGTTGGATTATTGAAGCGAATGAACTGAAACATGCTGGATGTCTGTCAGCGCTTTGTGCTGACGGAGACCTGAAGCTGCGTTTTTCCATTTCAGAATCAATCATCTCTTCCCTCAGACCTTCGGCTGCTTGTTGGAGAGTCCGGACCGGGCTTTTACGATGTTCTGGAAACCTTTTTAACTGTCTGCTAATCGACTGTTGAAGTGTCCTTCAGCAGAACGGTATTAAAGAGAAAGAATCCCGGTTCGTTCGGCTGCGTTTGCAGCTGGAAGAAGCTGAGCTGCTTCCTTAGAGGCTAAAAATCAGAACGACGTCGAAGAACGACACTTAGCTAAAATTAGTGGTTTTGCTAATGTTAGTTCTGCTTGTTTTCTCTTTAAAATTCCAGCTTTGGCTGCTTTAACAGATTTTAGCTGATGTTCAGCGCTCAGCAGGAACTGAAACCTCAGTTGGACTTCACGGTTTTCCGTCTCCACTCCACGTCTCTGGGAGGACGGTAGTCCCTGTGAAGCTGCTTCGGCGCCGCCAGCGCCGCGACCCGAGACGTTCCCTCGGCTCGTTTTGCCGCCGCCGACACCTGAGGGAGAACGGGAGAAAAAAAAACAAATCCTGGCATCTGTTTCTGTTCTGACGACTCTCAGCTACTACCAACGAGACTGAGTCACAGCCGGGTTCAGGGTCACTGCGCTCGGCTAGGAGTGGCAGCCATCTTGGATCTGTTCGACTTCAGAAGTTAATCAGCTGAACGCCCAAAGATTCAGGTCGTTTCACTGAGCCGAGACTGTTAGAGACTAGTTACTCGTTGGAGATTAGTTATCTGTTAGCAACTAGCTACCCATTAGACTGGTTATCTACTGGAGACTAGTTACCTGTTTGAGACTAGTTACCAATTAGAGACTAGTTACCCGTTTGAGACTAGTTACCCGTTTGAGACTAGTTACTCGTTAGAGACTAGTTACCCATTTGAGACAAATTACCCATTTGAGACTAGTTACCCGTTAAAGACTAGCTACTAGTTAGACTAGTTATCTGTAGAGACTAGTTACCTGTTAGTCTAGTTACCCGTTGGAGACTAGTTTTCGATTGTGAGAAAGTTTGTGTCCTCAGAGCCACGTTGAAGCATTTTGTGTGGCCAGTTTTTGAAAATGGCCGCCTGTTTCTGTGTTTAAACTGTATTCTTGGCTGCGCACATTATTTTCTTGTCTACCTTCAACTCAGTTTGTCCCGAGCTCAGCAGCCGTCCTCACACCTACCGGGGTTCATGCTCTGCAGCTGTATTACAAACTGCACAGCTGGACACCTCTGAGATCAAGGGTGATCACCACTGATTTCAAGGTTCAAGATTAGGTTTGTCTCTCTGACTGTTTCTAGTTTCTGTTGCTTCATTGAGGAAATACTCGTTAAATATTATTAAGTCGTTATCGTTCGTTCATTCCTTTTTTTATTTCCTTATTTTTGACGTGTTACTTCTTTGGGTCGGATTTGAACGAGACCCTCAGGAGGTGATCTCTGGACCAGATTCAAGATGGCCGCCACAGCCAAGCGACCTTACATGGCCAGTTTTTACAGATCCTGAGCGTCGTCTCCTGCCTCCTGACCGTCGAACAACAACCGTCTCTGCGTCTCGTCTGAACTCCAGATAAAGTCCAGGGTTTATAAAAAGACTTCCTCAGTCGTCCCCGGGCGTCCCCGGGGGTCCTGACCCGTCCCCGGGGGTCCTGACCTTTGGACAATGAGCTCTATTGTCTCTGAGGTCTTATTCTGCTGCAGAGGAAACGGTCTGAACGTGTGCAGCTGAGAGACATCTACAGCAGGTAACATATTACCTGCTCAGGACAAACTGTCCCTTTAACCGAAAACGTCTCTTTGATCTGAACTCCTGCACGTCTTCAGATCTCTACATCGTTTACATGGTTACCCGGCTTCCTGGAGGCTCCGCCCCCTGGTCCTGGGCGTCGACAGGCGCTGGATGTTCTCGTACCGAAAGGAGGAAGGAAGCCGGGTCTTCCTGAAGAAGCTCGCCTCCTCCTCCTCCTCCTCCTCCTTCCTGCAGGAGAACAGAAGCTTTTATATCGACTGCGATGGAGGAGGAGGAGCAGGAGGACGAGGAGGAGGAGGAGGAGGAG
>NC_051438.1:27992609-28004475 GCF_001649575.2 Kryptolebias marmoratus | reverse complement strand
GGAGGAGGAGGAGGACGAGGAGGAGGACGAGGACGAGGAGGAGGACAAGAAGGAGGAGGAGGAGGAGAAGGAGGAGGAGGACGAGGAGAAGGAGGAGGACGAGGAGGAGGAGGACAAGGAGGAGGAGGAGGAGGACAAGAAGGAGGAGGACGAGGTGGACTCTCGTGTCCACCGGTTCTGGACACAGACGGCGTTTACCTCCTGACGGCGTCTCCCACTGAGACGTGTCCTTTGGGCCGGGACAGGACCTGGATTCTTGGACTTGGACGGGTTCTGAGCGCCGAACAGGAGATGGGCCGGATCGGGTCCTGGTTGCCCCAACTCAGCTGCTCGCTGATAAACAAACAAACAAACAAACAAACAAAAAACAGCTTATACTGCAGCCCAGAACTACATGGTACCGACTGGGTGCAGTACCAGGTAAGTACTTGGTACTTTGCAGGTACATACCTTTGGGAACTGAGTAGTATTATGAAGTGACTCATTACTTTCAGTGTAAGTACCTAGTATGTACTGAAAAAGTACCTGGTACTTACTGTGTACATACAGAATATGTACCAAGTACCTGGGAAGTGCCAGGTACGTACTGGATACATACTTGGTACTTAGCTTCTACTGGATCAGCAGCTGATACCAGACATGTATTCAGTACTTACCCTTTTCTTGGTAAGTACTCAGTACTTCTCTAGTACTTATCTGGTTTCTATGGTAACTGGGCTGACAGGAAGTGATCCGGTGTACTTACAGGTTAGGGACCCTGAAGTTGCTTGTTAAGTACTGGGTACATACTTGGTACATATTGGTACGCAACAGACACATACTAGTACTTCTGTGGTACCTGGGCTGTGTAACAAAGGTACTCTGTACTTGCTGAGTACATACCAGGACAGAGTACTTCCTACTCACCACGGAGTCGTGGCCCACTCCGTTTTAGAGGTTCTGTGAAGCGCGAGCTCCAAGATTCTGCAAAAACCAGGCAGAGTATTTTTTACTTCTTCAGGACTGAAAATACTTCGGTTAGTCGTCAGGAGGGAAACAGCCGAACCTTTCTGAGGGGCCGAATCTTAGCCGAAGTCCTGCGAGGCGAGAGTCAACGGGAGGAGTCAGAAACACGAGCGCCGAAAAAACCAACACGCCGAGGAACCCCTGAACTCACCTGGGTTTCCAGACATCGTCTCACCTGCAGCCGGCGGCGTCCTCCTGCTGTTGCTAAGGAGCTGCGAGTCCTTAGCAACACCAGGAGGAGAAACACCCGAGGAGTCCTTGACACCGGAGACAGGCGGGATCAAACCGCCGGCCCGATAGACGAAAGGAGGCGCGAACGGGACTGTGGGATTAAAGGGACATTTCCACTAATCTGAGATTCAAACACAAACAGGAATAAATCCGTGGAAACCGTTTATTGAAGAGATTCTCACAGATGAACAAATCCAAAAAAGAAACAACTTTCAGGTTTTCATCGGTTTTAAAACAATTCAAAACATTTAAGACGAAATAAAGATTCTGAGAGAAAACAAGGGAAGATGTTTAGTGTTCAGGAGAATAAAAACAGATCGAAGACGTCAACTTTTATTAAATAACCAATGTTTTAAAGTTTAACACTTCTGAACGTTTCATCGTTAAGCAGCTTGTTAGCGCCGCCGCCTGGCAGAAACAAGGAACTCCCTTTCTTTTTAAACCGTTTAAAGCCTTAGGAACGTAACATTCTGGGTTCGTCCCAAAGCGTCCGGTTGTTTGATTCCTGCGTCGGATCAGAACTGCCGACTTCTCATTTCCCGTCTCGCACCATCTGGACGATCACGTCCCGGGCGTCCTGGACGCCGGCGCTCAGCTCCGCCTCGCCCTTCTTCACGTGCGCTCCGATCAGGAACACCTTCCGGTCGCCGACCTCGGACAGGGACAGGGCGTCGTAGAGGTCCGTGATGCCGCAGGAGCCGGGAAGGTCCTGGAACCAGACGACAGGACACGGAGACCCGGGTCATTAAAAAACTAAGACCTGACACTTCCTGTTGGCACCCGGAAGGCGTGTCGGGGATGACTCTCAGCGACTACCACACCGAATCTGAGCTCAACATCTGGAAAACTGACCGAACTGCAGCCATTTTCCATTTATTTGTGTTTAAAATCCAAATTAAACTCCTGATTTATGGTTTTTACTCAGAGTAAATTTGGCAGAATTTGGTAAAAGTTGAGCTCTTTTGACTCAGAAACAGGAAACCATCTGCAGTTTTTACCAAAATAAGAGTCATAAACAGAGTTATATTTCACAGGAAGTGAATTAAAGATGCTCAGTTTCGTTTCTGTGGCTTTAAATGTACAAACCAGAATGAACAGATTCACCTGTTTGTTGGCCAGGACCATCAGCGGCAGGCGGGGGTCAAAGGTCAGCAGCTCGTGTAAATGTCTCTTTGCGTCCGGGAACAGCCGCGGCTCAGCCGAGTCGACCACGAACACCAGCAGCAGAGCTTTGGACACGTACCTGCCCCAGAACGGCCGCAGGTCCTCCGCCCCTCCAACTGAAGCACAGAAACGCCGCTTAGACCTCAGACCGGACCGTACTGACCAGAACCGGCGCCCAGACCAGACCTACTTTCCAGGAACTCGAGGCGCAGGTCGTCCCGGCTGACGGAGACAGCGTTGAAGCCCCGGGTTGGCTCCGCCTCCTGCTGCAGGTGGCTGCCGGAGAAACAGTGCAGCAGGCTGGTTTTACCGGACCCGCCCAGGCCCAGAACCAGAACCTGGGTCCTCTCGGGCTCCTCGGGGTGAGACTGGAAGAGAAGACGACGTCACATCAGGGCCTGATGGAACCCAGCAGAACTTTATTCTGAAAGGATTCAGTGTGACGACGACGCTTTTATTTCTAAAATCCAACATGTTTGGCCCTCCGTCCATTTTCTGTCCAGTTGTCAGAGGCGGGGGACACCTGGACATGTCTCCGGTCCATCACAGGAACACAGACATAAACAGCTGTCCACTCACACCTTTCTACTTTTCAAAATATTTAACTTTATTGACAAACAGATCCTTCAAAACATTGATCTGTTTGAGATCAGCTTCGGCTGCTAAACCCAGTTTAGGCTTCTTTAGCTGCTTTTAGGCTGTCCTTAAATTTTTAGCTTTTAGCTACTTTTAGCTTATAGCTTACATTTTTTTTAAACTTTTAATTGTACCTTTGCTACTTTTATCTTTAGGTAGCCTTTAGCTATTTTTTAGCTTTTAACTAGCTTTTTGTTATTTTAACTTTTAGCTAGCATTTTGCTACTTTTAGCCAGCCTTTTAGTGCATTTAGCTTGCTTCTTTTCTTTTAGCTTTTATTTACACCTTTGCTACTTTTAGCTTTTAAAAAACCCATTAGCTACTTTCAGCTAGCATTTAGCTACTTTTAAGTTTTAGCTGATTCTATTCAGCTTTAATAACCTCAGTTTAGCTCCTTAAATTCTTGGTGGTTACACAGTGTTTACACAGAAACGGCCATTTTTGTAGTTTATTTTGTTTTTCTTCACATTATAATAAATTAATTATATTTAAGTTTCAGTTCTTTTAGTTGTTTATGATTAATTGGTTTAGTCTTTTGATTTGTGCACTTTCTTGAACTTTAGTAAAGTAATAAAAGAGAATATTAAATGTTACATGTAATTAGATTTAAAAATACTTTCCTGGTTTCCAAAGAAAACTTGTTTTTTCCGCAGAATTGACCTAAAATCAAAACAAAATTCGACCTTTCATACAATGTTTTTCCTCTCCACACCTTTCAGGCATCTATAAACTGTCTTTAAATCAGTTTCTGATCAGATTGATGGTTAATCTGACAGATAATCTGAGGATTAGTTGATGAGTTAAACATGGCGGCTTTGCCTACATTTCCCAGAATGCATCAAACCAACGGAACGCGCCTTAACGTGCAGTTCTCCGCTGTGGAAGTTCAGATACACGTTCTTACTGAAATTAAAGTAGTTTAAAGAGACATTTATGCGTCTAACATTTGTTTTGGTGTCATATTTTAACTCGTTTAACATTTATTTAACCGCCCTGATCGTAGAATCAAACTTTACCGCCGCAGTTTGCGGAGCTTTAACCAGAGCTACGGTTTCTTCCTCCTCGTTTCTCTCCTCCTTCTCCTCCTCCTCCTCTCCTCCGCCGGCTTCACGGTCCTCCCTCGGCCGTGCCTCGGGCTTCTCCTGCCGAGGGGCGGTGACGTGGTTCCAGATAACATAAGCTACCCCGCCGGCGAGAACCGCGGAGGCGCCGAGAACTCCGGCTGTCTTCAGACCGAACATGGTGCTCGTTGGGCTGCTTCGGGCTGCTGGGTTCGGGCGCCGTTCACCCGCCGGCGCGAAATGTTTCAATCATTGTTGAATTATTAAAGTTTCGAATCCGAGTCGAGCTCCCACGCCTCTTTGCCCTCCTCAACAAGTGGATTAAAGTCACAGGAAGCTCCGGGGGAACTTCTCTCCGCCTTTTATCCGGATGAAGTGCGCCACTGTGTTGATGCAGTTCCCGCATACGGCCACCAGATGGCGCCAAAGACTCGGCGAAGAAGTGACCGCCAGGGGTCGCCCTTTTCCCTGAGGCAAATGTTGAATTATTGTTCAGGCTAAAATATAAGACACGACATACTTTAAAACCTTTAAAAAGGTTTCAGTATCCCACAGTGTAATGTAATACAAAATACATCACTAATTGCTAAACATGAAAGAACTAACAGGTAAAACAGGTTTAACAAAGTGTGATATTAACTTTAGTTTGTACAAATTATAGACATTTCTGTGAGCATGTACAATAAAAAGATGGGAAGTTGAAGACCGATGGGGTCACATCATCTCTAAGCTGGTCCTGTTAAAGTCTTCTGGTTTGAAATGTTCATTACAGAGCTCAGACGACTCTGTAGCAACAAAACCCTCCCTTTTTACTGCAACTGCTCTTTGCTTCCTTAAATCTTTTACAGAGAAACCTTCAAAATTTGAAGAAAAAAACAAAACAAAACAGAAAGAGCTAATGAGGTAGGAGCACCAGTTAGTCAAATAACGTTAGCTACAATAACATAATATGATAAATGGTCAAATAACCAAAATTATTGTTCAGTCTTACTTGTGAAAGGTAATCCCATGTGATATAAAATCCGGTCCTAGCTGCTCGCTCTGCGGTTCCTCCTGTTGGATCTTAGAGAGGAGAGACCCAACCAACATGGCGGCGAGTTCTAACGAAACTTTTATCAAATGATCAACAGACACGGCCTAAAACTTGTTGTGGTAGTAGCAGAGAGTCGTACCCCTGATGTAGTCCGAGAGCTCACTGTGTCCCAGATAGGAACATTTTCTTCTCAGCATGAGATGATTTCAGTCTGAAACTCGACGGGCGACAGAAAGCATTTTTTAATTTTTGACTTTTCTTCTTCTGTGGTTTAAATGAACACAAACAGAGTTCAGACTTTCGTGCTTTTATTGACCGAAATAATGAATTCTGAACAGACGAGTTTTATTAATAAACTTAAAAATACATAACTCTGGAGTGCTGGACGTCCTCGGTGTCCATCAGGTTCTGTGCTCTCTGTACGGTGGGTTCGTCCTCTTCAGTGGGACTCCTTCCGTCCCCTCAGGAGCACTCAGGAGCCAGGTCTGGACAACGCTCTTCTCCTCCCTCACCACCAGTTTCTTCTGAGTCCGAGCCTTCAGAGAGACAGGCCTCTTCTTCTGTGAGATTCCAGGTTCCTGGACCTGCTGAACATTCAAGGAGGACAAGTCCACAACCTCCAGCTGCCGGTGTCTCCTTGACTTGGACACCTCCTTGAAGTTGCTGTAGCTCTTCTTCTTGATGGAGGACAGGAGCTTGGCTCTGATGCTGGACTCCTCTTCATCCGCCTCCTTCTCATCATCAGTTTCAACCTTCCTGTCCCTGCGGGTCTCCAGGGGGGCGGTTTTCTGCTGCCACGCGATGAACTCCGACATGCAGCCTGCCAGGTGGGTGGTGAAGTCCTGGTGGGCCATGGAGACCTTGCAGCTCGTCTCCACAGTGGCCTCCTTCAGCTTCTCATAGTGGCAGTGGATGCTCCTCATCTCTTCCAGGAGGTCTGAGGACATGAGCTCCTGGATCACCGTGGACCTGCTCAGGAACTCGGAGCAGTCCTCCTCGGTTTGGGGTTTCTGCTGCTTCTGGAAGGCCAGAACATGAGGCATGGCCGTGTAGTGGAAGGCTTTGGCCGCCAGGAGCTTCCGGTAGATATAAACCACGTCATAATGCTGGCCGTTCAGAGAGTCTCTGAGGAAGTTCTGGACCTGAGCCCAGTCCTTCAGAGCCAGCCTGATCTTCAGAGGAGGACAGAGCAGCTGGGTGTGGTAGAAGGCAAACATCAGGTACAAACCTCCCACCCGGATCTGGAAGCTGTACGGAGGCAGGAAGAACTTCACGGCGGTGGCCAGAGTGATCCTGGAGAACCTCCTCATGTCTCCGCTGCTGCTGATGCCGAAGAAAACATCCGAGAAGCTCATGTCCCTCCAGATGGACGAGAAGTCCGCAAACCTGACCGAGTCCATGTGCTGGAAGCGGGCCAGCAGGTCCTCCACGTCCTCAGTCAGCGGGCCGTAGAAGAAGTTCGAGTAAACGGACGGAACACGAGGCATGGCGTCCTGTGAGGTCAGCCTCCGATTCCACAGCCGGCTCAGGTCTAAAAGCAGAACCAGAACCAGAATCAGACCCAGACCAGGACCGGGACCAGATTATTTTAGACTAAGAGCAGATTCTTCAAAGCACAGTTTGGTTTAATGTAAAGTTAGAGGAAGAATCATTTATGTGCCTTTTTTAAAAAAATCTAGACTTTAACAAAACAGGTTGAGATTAAAAACTAGAACACATCAAAGTTAAGGTTTAAATAATCCGAACTTTGCAGTTTTTAAACGGAACCAGTTCAGGTCCAGAAAAAACAAAAACAAAAACAAAACAACACAAAACAAAACAAACAAAAAACATAGCTAAAAATCACCCCTTTCTACAAACAGGTCAAAGTTCCACTAACCGTTCTGTAAAGAATCTGTTTTTACTGCAGAACAGCTGAGTCCAGGTCGGATCAGTCTCGGTACCGTGAGTTTATCGGAACCGGTCGAACTTCGGCGCCGTTTGACGCAGGTGTTTCTAATTGGAGCCGATTTATCGAACAACAGCGACCCCCGGCGGTCGGAGCAGGAACTGACAAAAAAAACACGAATTAAAGTCTAATTATCATCAGGACTGTTTAAAAACAACACTGTGAAAAAAACTTCAACTGTTATGTTTTTTTTATTATTATATTATTTACAGCTTTTAATTTGATTAGACTTTTAAAAGCCTGGAGGTTAACAGGATGCGTTCAGGTAACCTGGAAAAATAAAGTTATATTTAATGTTTGCTTACAGAAAGATTTAACAAACATTAAATCTGCTAAAAACTGACTTTGTGATTAAATTTATTTAAATCTAACCTTTTAAATAATTTCTAAAAGAATAAACATAAATAAAAGTGTTTGGAAATATGCGAAGCTTCACATTTAAAATCATTTATTTTATTGAAACAAGTTTTTTCAGCTCAAAATCTGACAGTAAACAGGAGACAAGTCGCTGTTCAGAGTTTTATTAAGAATAAACAAAAAGACACAAAAACGAGTCTTAATGTCCAAAAAAAAAAAACTACAGGAGACAAAAAAACAAAAGTAATTCAAAATAAAACATGAAAACAATAAATCCTACAAGAACTTTCCTCCAAAATGCAAAAAATTAAATAAAAAATTTACAGTAATGAATATTTCTGGTTGACATGATGAAGATTAAACTTTTAATTCATTTAAAGTCCATTCTGACATTTTCTGAGACATTAGTGTCTTTTTACAGAAGCTGGAAAAAACAGAAAAATATAAAAATACACCCTAAAAATGCTTCACTGCAAATGTTCGATTTTATGAAGCGTTCTTGTTTTATGACCCAAAAATATTCTAACAAATAAAAAGCCGTTTTTATTTCCTTTAATTTTATTTCGTACCTTCAAAGAAAACAAAATAAAATGAAGGATTTTCAGCTGCAGAAAAGCAGAAAGTTTAGACCAAATAAAAAATCTGAACAGAGAAAAAAAAAGCGCCGCCTCTTGCCGCTACCAGCCGCTACCAGCCGCCTTTCCCGCCCTTCTTCTTCTTCTGTGGTGCTTTCTTACGGCCGGCTCCTGAAGCTGAAGGTTTCTGTTGTCGCGGAGGAACCGCGCCGCTGCCGCCGGGCGCCGCCGCCGATCCGGATGCAGATCCTGGTCTCGGGGAGGTGGGGGGGCTGCTGGCGGTCTTACTGGCATCCCTGAAAAGATGCAGATGGAGGTCAGAGGTCGGAGGTCAGGAGGAGTGGTTTAAATGTGAGGGTTTGTTTCAGACTCACAGCTCAGCTGAAGCTCCTGCTGTCGCTCCCTGCGTTCCTTTCCCGACCTGCTCCTTCTTCTTGCCCTTCTTCTTCCCTCGGTAGTACGAGCGCTCCCTCATGGGGAGCCACCTCTCGGGGTCAGGGGTCGCTTTGGGGTCGCAGTTCTTCGGCAGTTTTCCTAAAATAAAAACAACTTTGTGAGCAGAACGTCAGGAGCAAACAGGACAGATGAGACAAGAAGGAACAAGCAGCTGAAGAAGATGATTTACGGACATCAGAGCTGTAAACAAACAAACAACAACAACAAACAGCTTACCTTTCTTCTTCTTCCTCTTCTTCTTCAGCTCTACTTGGCTGCAGAGAAAATAAACAGAACTGAACTTGATGGTTCTGATTCAGATTGATTTAAAACCAACTGGGGTGAAAAAAAACCAACATTAATGAGCAGTCACCAGCTCTAACCAGCCTGAACCAGCAGTGATCAGCCCTTACCATCTCTAACCAGCCATAACCAGCTCTAACCAGCCCTAACCAGCAGTAACCAGCCCTAACCAACAGTAACCAGCCCTAACCAACAGTAACTAGCTCTAACCAACAGTAACCAACGGTAACTAGCTCTAACCAGTAGTAACCAGCAGTGACCAGCCCAAACCAGCTCTAACCAGCAGTCACTAGACCTAAACCAGCCCTAACCAGTAGTAACCAGCAGTGATCAGCCCTAACCAGCAGTAAACAGCTCTAACCAGTAGTAACCAGCCCTAACCAGCAGTGACAAGCCCTATTAACTAGCCCTAACCAGTAGTAACCAGCCCTAACCAGCAGTGATCAGCCCTTACCATCTCTAACCAGCCATAACCAGCAGTAACCAGCCCTAACCAGCAGTCCCGGCGCTCGGTCAGCGGACTCACCCTGGCTCTTTGGGAAGACTCTCCCCGGCAGTTTTCCCGGCCTTCTTCCTGACGTTCGTGGCTCCGTGGGAATTCTCCAACTCGTCCACGTCCACCTTGAAGGACATGGCGTCCGCGGAGGGGAGGTGCTTACTGAGGCTGCAGCTCGCCGCTAAGGAGGCAACGCTCAGCTGCCAAAAACAGGAAGTTGTTGTCAGGAGAGAGGGGCCGAAGCTCCGGAACATTTTAACAACTTTCCTGATTTAATCCGTGGTTTTCCTTCTTGTTTTATCCAAATAGAACAGATTTAGTTATTGAAATCTAATAAAATCCACAGCAGCAGCTGAAGCGAGTCAAAATGGCGCTCTTAAAGGATACGATTTGGCTTTTTCTGTGTCCACCAGCGAATACGCAGAGATGAGCTGAGCCAGAGTGTGAATGTCCTTGGTGTTCTGTCTGAGGCGGGAAAACAAACACAGGTTTTCAGCAGAAACAGGAAACCTTCACGGCCGAGGGTTCGAGTCGGGAGCTCCCGGGACTCGCCTCCACAGCTGCTCCAGGTCGCTGATGGCTTCTTTTTTCCGCCCGTGCTTCAGTTTGAAGTTCGCCGCTTCCCGAACAAGAGCCAGGTGAGCAGCGGAACCGGGCTGAAGCAAACAGAGAGCGGCGTCAGTTCAACATAAACCCGGACGGCGCTCCGGCGGAACCCGTCCCCGTCACGCACCTGCTCCGACTGGAAGTGCTCAATCGCCTGCTTGAAGACGTCGATCGCCCCGTCGATATCTTCCTCGTGGGAGTACATCGTCACCAGAGCGGAAACCTGGAGAGGAACGACAAATTCAGGAACGTCGCCAAAGCTGCCGTCGTTCAAAGAAAACAAGTTTTTCTGATTTAATCGTTTCACCATTCCCGCTTTGTGCTGAAACTCCTCTATGGACCTCAGGACGTCGCACGCTTTGGTCACGTGACCTGAAGAGGGGAAAAGGTCGAAATGAAGTCCGGTTTGAGGCTTGAGGCGTCGGACATTTTACCGGTCCTACCTTGGATCAGGTAGAGCTGCGCCATCGTCAGTTTGATGCCAGACGCGCTCTCCGGGTTCTGATCCGAGAAATGCTGCGAGAACAAGAGCGGCAGATGAGGAGAAAGTCCTGGAACCAACAGTCAGAGACCCGGCCCCCCCGTCCGTCCGTAAAAACAACGTTATACATCTCTGAGCTGAAGGGAACTCCTTTCAGTCAAACCAAACCTCAGACAGCTAAGCCCGGCGGGGTCCAGTCCTGGTTCTGGTCCTGGTTCTGGAGGGCCACCATCCTGACGTTCCAGGCAGGGGAACATCTCAAGCCTGCAGGACGGTGGTCCTCCAGGACCAGGACCGGGACCCCTCGGGGTTTCTGTTTTTGAGACACTGAACCCGGACCCGGATCTGAGACCCAGGAGGCGGAGCTCTGCGGCGCTCACCTGGAGGAGCTCGATCGCCCGGCCGTGCTGCTTCTCCCGGCACAGCTGAGCTGCCTGGATCAGAACCGGCCGCGGGTGGCCCGGGTTCTGAGCCTGGAGGCTGGAGGCCAGCTTCCTGCACTGGTCGGCCTGTTTGCAAGCAGAACACACACGTCAGCATCGGCCGTTAACGGCTGAACCTGCGTGAAGCCCCTCCCCCCGCCACACCTGGTTGGTGTACATGGCCAGCAGAGCTTTGTTGAACTCGATGGCCTGCAGCTGCTTCCTCGCCAGCTTGTACTCGACGCCCTCCGCGTTCGTCAGCTTCACCTTCTTCTTCGAGTCGAACACGTTCTGATCCTGACGGGACAGACAGAGTTAACGGCCGGAACCACGGGGCGGACATCAGCCGGGTCCAAACCGTTTCGCCCCACCCACTTTGTTGATGGTGATGATGTTGTTGGCGGTCACGGCGAGCAGCCCCACATCAGACGGCCTGGAACGACATCAGAGCCACTCAGACTTTCATTGTTAACGAGCCGGGTTAGGCGACAGGACGCCTAAACTCACTTGAGCTTGATGACCTGGTTGTAGAGCTGCAGAGCTTCGTCCGTTCGGCCCTGAAGCTGCACGATGTACGCCATCTGAGAGCGGATGACCGCCAGCTCCGACTCGATGTCCTCTTCGGTGACGTCCTGAAGGAGACGAAACCGGACGGTCAGACGTTCCGAAGCTCCAAAAACACTCAATAATTCAACCAGGCTGAGTTATTCAATGTCCTCTTTAATTCAAAACAACTAAAATCTGACGTTTAAATAAATAATTTCCTAATCCCACGGATTAGACGCCACAAACATCTGAACCTTTCAGTCAGATTCAAGTTTAAACTTTACAGGTGCTGGTCATAAAATTAGAATATCATGAAAAAGTAGATTGATTTCAGTAATTCCATTTAAAAGTGAAACTTGTATATTATATTCATGCATTACATACAAACTCATATTTCAAATGTTTATTTCGTTTAATTTTGATGATTACAAATGAAAATCTCAAATTCATCATGTCAGAAAATTAGAATCTTGTGAAAAGGTTCAAAATTGATGGCACCTGGTACCACACTCTAATCAGCTAATTAACTCAAACCACCTGCAAAGGCCTTTAAATGGTCTTTCAGTC
>NC_051438.1:27980574-27991689 GCF_001649575.2 Kryptolebias marmoratus | reverse complement strand
TTCATTTGTTGTCATTTGTAATCATCAAAATTAAACGAAATAAACATTTGAAATATATGAGTTTGTATGTAATGTATGAATATAATATACAAGTTTCACTTTTTAAATGGAATTACTGAAATCAATCTACTTTTTCATGATATTCTAATTTTTTGACCAGCACCTGTATTCTTCTGATAATTTAATCGTCTGAAATGAAACCCTAAACGTTTTAACACCTTTTTGTTAAGGCTTTCAGGATGAAAGAGGTTAAAAAGCGAGTACTCACAGAATCCTCGGCCAGTGAGACTCTGCAGAGCTCTGTCGAGAGAAAAACAGCAGTTACTGTCAAACGTCTCTGAGGAACCCGCCGCTTGCTCGGGGCGTCCACCTGTAATCACGCGGACCTTCTGCTTGCCGTAGCTTGTTGAACGCCTCCGTCAGCCGCCCCTGGCCAATCAGAGCGCAGGCTGTGTTGTAGCACAGCTCGTACGTCGACTCGGGAAGACCGAGGTCCTCCTGCAGAGGGAGAACAGCGCGGCTCAGAAGTGACGACTCTTAGGCAAAGACGGACGGAGAGACCGACAACGCGTTACCGTCTGCGCCTCCTCCCACTGGCTCATGGCGGCGACCACAGCGGCGAGGTTGGTCTTCCTCTCCTCCTCGTACTCATCCTGAGAGTTCCGGATCAGGTCCGTGTAGACGGCCTTACACTCCTCGTAGCGCTCCAGTCTGTAGAGCTGCACGACAGGAAGAGGAAGTAAGCCTGACACGGTCAGAACAGGAAGGACGAAGCTGCGTTGATCAATCATCTGATGCGTTATTGATCGATCGGACATTAAAACAGACCCCGGCGGATCAGAACATGTCTCAAAGCGTCAGGACAATCTGCCTCCGTACAGGTTCAGCGTACGTTTTTAATATTTAACTCAACCCCTCTGAGGTCTCCGCGCTCTGAGAGACTTTAGACACCGTTTGCTCTCAGCTCGCCTCGTTTTACGCTCTTCACGCTCGTTTCCTCCTCCACGCGTTCGTCGTTTGCGCTCTGAGTGTTTTTGACGGGAATGTGAGGTTCGCCGTTTTTCCTCCAGGAAGTCTAAGCACCAGAAAAAGCTGAGAGGCTCAAACCGAACGGACCTCGATTGTTTCTTGTGTTGAGGAAAAGAAAAGATCTGAATTAATATAAATGATCAAACACAGTTATCTCGAGCTGAGGTGAAGGGAAACTTGTTTTTGTCTTCATATGTGCAGACTTCTGTCTAAAGGAAATCAGGATATCGACGGTAAATAAAACACTTTGACCTCAGAGACATTTCGCAGCCTCCTTGAGCCGCCATCCTCCAGGAGGAGTCATGATGGCGGCACGAATCATGCGCCCGCCGCTCCTCGACACGAGGCCGGGGCCGAGCCATTTCTCACAGCTCCAAGTGGAACCATTTTGCTTCTGCTGCTCTGCTGAGAAGCAGCTGAAAATCCAGCCGTCTTTACGACTGTTTCAGCAAAACTTATAAACCTCAGAGCTCAAAAAGACCTCAGAGACGCAGGTGGCTCTTCGTGGCTGCGGCGGCCGGGAGGAAGTGCGCCTCAGCTGGGCGCCATCAGGACACGTTCTCTTCGTTCATTCAGATTTACAAACGGCGCCTCAGTCAGTTTAATAAACACGTCTGGTCGCGCTGAGGGACGCAGAAAGCTGTACGAGAACAGGAGAGCTGAGAAACCCGTTTCAACGCTGCAGAATGAGGGAGGAGCTCTGATCCGAGCATCTCGCGACCACGTGACCGCGAACCGTCCTCCTGACGTCTCGCGGCGGAGCTTTAAGTCACCCAGCCTCACCACTTGGCCGTAAAGCTCCTTCAGCTTGTCTGTCTGCTCCGGAGCGCTCTCGATGGTCTTCAGGGAACTCTCCACCCGGTTCAGCCGGTACTCGCAGTACGCCTTCTCAAACACCACCTCGCTGAGGAGACAGGGACAGGGACATGTCCACCATAAGATTCAGGTTAAAGTGGGGCCGATTAGTCAGTATCTTACATGCAGCAGACAGAAGTCAGAGTGACCTCAGGTTGGAGAATCATGGAGAAATGTTTCAGGGCGAGCTAAAACCTAAAACGACTCAAACTCTACGTTATGGATTTTTTTTACCTCAGATAGTTCCTGAAAACAGGTAAATTTAAACCGAAGGGACCACAGGCCGCGCTCCAACAGGAACTATCTCCAGTTCAAACAACAACAGATGGCTCTGTTGAATCACTGCTGAAGTTTCGATCTTTTAGGACCTTAAATTTCAGCTTGGACGGAGGCTGAGACTCAGAGTGCTGCAACGTGATTATAAAATATCAGGTTTGTGAAAAAACACCAGGAGCTGGAGAGTGTCTGATGTTTATCCAAAACACTGAAACACGGACAGAAATACGACTGTGGCTCATTTTAGACAATAAAACCGGTTCTAATATATTTCCTTGCATCATAAAGAGTTCACAATAACATCTGCAAAACAAAAACATTAATCTCAGGCTGCTGGATGGTTCGCACAGACGCCAACTCAACCTTAAAACGGTCACAGAAAAGCTAACGATATATTCACAAGTCAAATATTTAAAAAGACAGTCGTGCTGAGATAAGTTTGACGAAGACAAGCTGAAAAAACAAACAGCAACGACTCCGCCGGCACGTTTAACAACATGGACTCCTGATGTTTAAAAAAACCTGACTCGGAACCACCTACAAATAGACGGCCGAGGTCAGCTCCAGTCCTGATTCTCCAACCTGAAATCACTGCCTTTAAAAAACCTTCTAATGATCTGAAATCTTTCTGTTTGTATGACTCTTTAAAAAGGAATTTTGTATTTGGACAACCAGCTGTTAAATGACCCAATCGCCTCAATCAATACCCTGTGAAGACATGTCTTTAGTTTCTCAGCGCAGGAAAAGTTTCGGCTGCTTCCCCTTCAAATTAAAACTCTATTAAGCTGATTATTTACACATTACAAAGGGAGGTTTTCTCCTTCTTATAGCCTCCTGGAAGCCAACAGGTGTGAACACACGTCAGGAAGCTGTTCCCTGTGGTGACCCCAGGTGTGTTTCTTACCTGCCGAGCAGTTTGGAGTGGGTGTTCATGACATTCAGCGCCTCCTTGAAGCTCCCATTCTGAACAAGGCAAACTACTTTGCAGTGGAGGGCCGTCACATCGTCCCTGTTCTCATGCAGAACTGACACAGAAAGGGGAAAAGACACATTGAAATGCGCCCAGTGATCCCAGCAGGACACATATATACACAGAGATGTAACTTTAATTCAACAGGACCGTCATGATGTGTTGAAACAGCAGAGCTCCCATCAGGCTATGGACACGTCACTTAATCGAATAACGACTGTATGATTAAATAAAACTTAATAATCCCCCTTTAAAAACACACACACATGCTGATGGCCCACCGGCTTTCTTTATGTAAACTGGACGCTGTAAAACAGTCGGTCAAACCGGAGAACGTCGCTGTTTTCACAGCTGACGGGCTAACGGTCGTTAGCTTAGCCACATGCTAACAGCTGGCGGAGCCTCCGAGCGCCGGGGCTCGCCGGCTCTCAGGCGGGACAAACCCCGCCTGTTACCCGACTACACCCCGACGGAACCGGGCACTTACTTTTACCGAGAGCCTTCAGAGCCCGCGTGTAGTCTCCGTTCTGTCCGCAGCGGTTCACCTCGGTCCACACCGACGCCACGGAGACCCCTCCGCTCGCCATGTTAGCTGAGCGGACCGAACAGGCAGCCGGAAGTTGGAGGCATTTACTTCCGGGTTAAAAACGAGAAACTTTATTTAGAATAAACAAATAAATAAAAACACAGCACTTTAATGAAAACATAAATGACGCTCCGGTGTTGTTTTGAAATTTTAATGACATTTTCCTTTTTTATTTATTTATTTACTTATTTAAACCGACGCATCACGAGGACGCGTTCAAGGACAGCCTTTAGAATCGGAGCAACGAGCGCTGAACGGTAAAACCCTGCAAACATCAGCGCATAAAAACAACAAATAGAAACGATACTGATAAAAAATAATATGTTTTAGAGTTTTACTCCGGCAATCGCCTGGAGCATTTAGTCGGTTTATAAAAAAAGAGACTTTTATTAAGTATTAAGGACTTTTTTTGCTGCTTTGGTCAGAGGCTCTGTTAGCATGTGGCTAAGTTAACGACCGTTAGCCCGTCAACTATGAAAACAGCGACGTTATCCGGTTCGACCGGCTGTCTGACAACGTCCAGTTCGCACAAAGAAAGCTAGAAACACAAAAAAATTGTTACAAACACAACTGGCAAAGGCAAAGATTTAAGAGAAACTGTGAATACTTAACAGAGGCCTTAGAGGCGCCCAGGACCTGGTTTCAGTCGCCATTAATGGCAGAAATTAGATATTGATACTGAAGCCAGGTATTCAGCGATAAACTCCACTCCCAATTTCATCAAATACTGTATCTGTTGTGTTCTTCTCTGGAAATACAGAAGAGTGGCAGCTTTTAAAATCTGTTCCATGAGCGGAGTCATCTGCCTTTTGAACATTCCTGTTTGATTTCTGACTCATGACCAGTGAATTGATGACACCAGACAGTATGCAGTTGACTTTTTCAGATAGAGTGCTGTGGAAAAACACGCTGGGTCAGGTGGTGCAGAACCCGGGGACTCTGAATGGCTCCTGTTCAGCTGAGCAACAAGCTGAAAAATGATGGGGAGGGGGATACCAGATTTTTTTGGACACAGTGGTGTCCAATCCTGGTCCTAGAGGGCCACTGTCCTGCAGGTTTTAGTTGTTTCCCTCTTTGACACACCTGATTTGAATGAGTGAATGATTAACAGGCTTCTGCAGAACTTGAAGACCTGGTAGACACCGCTGTCCGAACGCATCTCTCTGTGAAACTGTATCCAGCTGGGAGACCTGGATCAGTATCATATGGCTGCATGATTCACCCTTGGACAAGCCTCACTGTACACTCAACTCTAAACTGCATGGCAGTGAGAATTATGATGAACTTTGTGTTCGATACGTCCTAAAGTAAGCTTAACTGTTAAAGAGAGGTAATTCAGTTACTCTACAGCTTTTTGCCATATTAAAAGCTATCTTCCATTAGCTGCCGCATGCTTACACATCAAGGTTGCACAACACCCACAGAATCACATGTTTGAACCAGTTAAAGTCAGTTTTGGTTATACATAGTAAGATTACTGATATCAAGTGAAGAGGCGCTCCGGCCCTCTGTAACGGGTGGAGCTGAGGATCGATATGAGTCGATGATTCCTTTATTCTGGGCTTCCTCTGCTCCATCCATAAGATGTTGTAGATCGAAGTCCCAGCACTGGTCTTGTATTAATTCTCTGCATCATTAGAATAAATAAGTCAAGTCAAGCACATTTCAGCAACAAGGCAGATCAAAGTGTTTTACATCATTAAAACACAAACTTAAAAAGTCATAAAAACAACATACAGTCACCAACTGAGATACCAGGACACATCAAATATGTTGGTCAGTGTTCCATTTATTATGAAACCTAAGTTAACATATTAACTTCATTATATTTTATTTTTTATTTCTTATTGTTTTTATTTAATAGCTTTATTTGTTTGTTACTTTTGAAGCTAGGAATAACAGGTTCCTATTATCGGTAATGATTGTTAAAGGAATGGGAACGTTAGTTTTTTTCCACTGAGTATGCAAATAAAGGACTCCTGTTGCAATAATAGTATTGACACACAGTTGCTCACATGTAGGTTTTGTTGACATGATTTTTATCATATCCAAAGGGGGATTGAAACATAATTTTTATCTATTCCTGATTGTATTTCATTTATGTTTTATACTTTCATGTTTCATGGTTTATTTGTAGTTATTGTCTGTACCTTTTGTATGATTAAGTTGTTGTGTTTCTAGAGAGAAACAAAGCAGGGTTACTGTCCCGAAAAGTTATTTAAGGTGGATTCTTCAGATTAGTAAACTTCTCTGGTTGTTTACTTTAGAAAGTTAAATTAGGTACACACCTACCTCAAACAATAGACAAAGCACCTTACATCTGACATTCCAGAGAAATGGGCTCATCAGCACAGAGCTGGTCAGGGGTGAGAATAGGGACACCTATTCTCAATGACACAATGACATATGTACTATAAACATCAATAACATATATACCATAAACATCATATACAGGAATGCCGCTGTCAAGGAAATAACAGAATGGCTCAGGAATACTTCCAGAAAGCATTGTCAGTGAACACAATCCACTGTGCCATCCGCTGTTGCCAGCTGAAACTCTACACTGCAAAGAGGAAGCCATTTCTAAGCAAGCTCCACAAGCTCAGACGTTTGCACTGGGCCAGGGGTTATTTAAAATAGAGTGTGGCAAAATGGAAGACTGTTCTGTGGTCAGATGAGTCGTGATTTGAAATTCTTTATGGAACAGTGGGACGTCATGTCATCCGGACCAGAGAGGACAAGGATAACCGAGGTTGTTATCAACGCTCCGTTCAGAAGCCTGCATCACTGATGGCATGGGCTTGTGGCATGGGCAGCTTGCGTGTCTGGAAAGGCACCATTAATGCAGAGACCTATGTTCAGGTTCTAGAACAACATATGCTCCCATCTAGATGTCATCTCTTTCAAGGAAGACTCTGCATTTTTCAACAAGATAATGCCAGACCACATTTTGCAGCAATACCAACATCATGGCTACGTAGGAGAAGGATCCGGGTACTGAAATGGCCAGCCTGCAGTCCAGATCTTTCACATATAGACAACATTTGGTGCATCATAAAGAGGAAGGTGCGACAAAGAAGGCCCAAGATGCTTGAACAGTTAGAGGCCTGTATTAGACAGGAATGAGAGAGCATTCCTATTTCTAAACTTGAGAAACTGGTCTCCTCTGTCCCCAGACGTCTGTTGAGTGTTGTAAGAAGAAGGGGGGATGCCACACAGTGGTAAAAATGGCCTTGTCCCAACTTTTATGGGATTTGTTGACGCCATGAAATTTTGAAACAACATATTTTTCCCTTAAAATGATACATTCTCTCAGTTTAAACTGTTGATCTGTGATTTGTGTTCTATTCTGAATAAAATATTAGATGTTGGCACCTCCACATCATTGCATTCAGTTTCATTCAGTTCATCCCAACTTTTTTGGAATCCTGTTTGTACTATAAACATGACACCCCGCTTAAAGGCTCGGGCCGGCGTGCAGCGAAAGCGACGCCATCTTGCTAAAGTCATCTTAATGGTGCTGGGTCGTGTAAACAATGCTGAGGACTAACGAAATTAATAAGATGAGCCACATTTTACATAAACTCTTATTATTCAGAGTTTATGTAACATTCATTTTAGAGTAAAAACAAACACAGAGATCAAGTGAACACATTACTTTTTTTAAAGACTTAAAATTATTGAGTTGATCTTTTCTATTTTCAGAAGGTCCTGATCTTTGAACAGTAAAACTTGGTCAACTTCAGACAAACAGACTGTTTTTTAGATGAGGAGTGTAATCTGGTAACATGTTTCTGCCTGATGGTGAAGAAGCTGTTAACTAAGAGTTTAAGGATTTTAAAAAGTTAAAATCTCTTTAATTGTCTCCTTTGGGAGAAATTAGCCTTGGACAGAGGGGTTCCATTGTCCTGCATGTTTTAGATGTTTCTATGCTTTGACACCTAATTGAATAAATAAGTGATTCACAAGCTTCTGCAGAACTTGAGGACCTGCTGAAGAGCAGGGAAACAACTAAAACCTGTAGGATGCTGTCCCTCCAGGACCAGGATTGGACACCACTGGGCTACAGGGTCACCTGAATGTGTTTTGTGTAGGATAAGGGATCACATTTAATATTTATATACTGAGTAGATATGTAATATAATATACAATGACATAAACCTCCTAATGTTCGTGTAATACACATCAAGATGTTGTCTGGAGAAGCGGAGAGAGCGGTGAACCCAATGCGCAGACTCATCATTGTGTCAAGGAAAAAAAAACAAACTTTTAAATAAAAGAACAAAAACAAAAGGCTGGTGGGGCAGCAAAACATACCATAACAAAAAGGTGTTACAAAAGACAAAACAAGGCAAGGCAAGAGAACCGGACATCATGTACAAGAGACAATGGACCAGCGAGTAAGTGAAGGTAATGACTGTGTTTTAAAGCAGAGGGTAATTAGGGGAAGTGGGCACAGGTGAGTAACTACAAGCAGGTGGAGATGGGCATGGCAGGTAAACAAGTGCTGCCTGAGGACAAGTGAATGATGACATAAGGACATAAGGAACAAAAACTGAACAAAACCCTGACTAAACATAAAGGCAACTTCATAACAAAATAAAAAATAAATAAACCCAAAAGAAAACTCAAAGAACAACTCAAACAAAACCCAAATCCTGACAGATGTCTCATTTAATGACTTACTTGCAGGTGATTCCAGCTTTGAGCTCTCAGAGATGAGATTTTTGTCCTTCAGTTCTTCATAGCCTCATTTTTATGAAAAAAAAACCCACTTATCGATGAAATGTTATGCTGTCCAGGCATTTTTCGCGGTGATTTATGCAAGAAAATGCAGCGCAATATGAAGAAATTACATTACTGCTGAATGGAGGTTGAAATTAAGTACTTCCTTAAGATGGTGCCGCATCAAAAGTCATGTGTTATCATGTCTAAAGTATAAAACTCATTGAGGGACCCCCTTAGTTCGATGCTATAACCATCACTTCCTGGAGGCATGAATCAAGCCCAGAAGTCTGGGCCACAGCTGTTGGCTCTGTGGACTAGCGCTGAATCGTACTCTCCATGTGTTTGAAATACATTTTTATACTGAGAAACAGATTATTCTAAAGAGCTTGATTATTACAATTTGCAACATGTTCGATAAAGGTCCTTAAATTAGATTTCAGCGGTAAGCGGTAGTTTCAAAACGGGGATCTCTCACGCAGATTGGCACAGAGTGGGACTTCTCTGGACCTCCAATCTTTTTTCCTACTCCAGTGTTTTTTTCTGATTGGAGAGTCTGAGGCCGACCTCCAGGTCCCCTGCAGCGACACTCAGAGTTCGTAAAGTTTGAAATCCATGGATGTTTTATCCACGGTGAGTTCAGAGGACTGGTTCCACTGGCAGGAGGCTTGTAACTCGTATGGTTTAATCCTGAGACCTTTGTTTCCTGGAAACCAACTGAAGAAAATTTGACCAAACCATACAGGCTTCAGGAGCTGGTGTACTCTAATAAACCTCTTAAAGAGGTAAATTACATTTATTTCGGATCCTCGCACCAGGCTTCCCCTAGAAAATGTTTGGAGGAGAGACCTCTCCTTTCTGGAGATGCAGACATTTGCTGGGACAGCGTGGGAGAACCTTCATGAAACATCCAAAAATCCTGATCATCAGCTTGTACATTTTAAATTTATCCACAGGATGCACTTAACCTCCAGGAAGCGACACGCAATGAAATTGACTCATTCTCCTAATTGTGATTTATGCACATTTAATATTCCAGGTTCTTTCATGCACATGTATTGGGATCGTCCAAGTGTGGCAGCCTTTTGGAGACAAATATCTGCTGCTCTGAGTGAAACGCTTAACACCAACTTTTGATTTTCGCCATCTTTACTCCCGCTCAATGATGATTCCCCTCTAGGTCTTTCCTCTCAACAAAGACGCATGTTATGGGCAGGCCTCACTGCAGCTAAGAAGATGTTAGCATTGCGATGGCAGCCACCACATTCACTACCTTGGCAACAACAGGCTAACTCGTTTCTGGATGTTATTATGATGGAGAGATCAGTAGCCAGGATGCATGCAGCCAGCCCAAAAATGAAAGGAGCGTGGGATGCCGCTTACTCTTTGGTTAGAGAATAGGTGCAACATAACTTAATGTAACCATCTTAACTTGTGACTGTAAATTATAACTTCATCTTCCCAACTGTCTACTTCTTTTATTATTATTTTGAGATCTAGGAGGTGGGGTACAGGGTCGCCATGGGGACGAAGTGTGTGAGGGGGGATATTTACTACTTATGTTTGGCATCCGTGTTTTATTCCACTTCGGCATATTATGTTGTACTGTACAGTATACTATGGATGTAATTTCACAATAATATAAAAGAAAAGAAATTTGATCTGAGGAGTCTGAATTTATGATTGGTGACGTGCTTTTTCTTTTGTCAGGTTACTCCCAGTGTTTCTGGTTCTGGTACATTCCTCTGCAGAGTTCATTTTATTCCTCACACCCCTTTTATTATTGTGTAATGCCAATTGGAACACTCAGCTTAAAACAATTGTTTGTTACATTGTGTTTTTTTAAATAATAGGTGTCTCTCATGAGTCACATCTTCCCTTCAGGTGCCTCCAGAGTCGACTCCTCCTCCTCTGCAGTGAGACAATAAAGCAGCATCCAGCTCACAGAGGAAGCAGATCCTGTCCAGCATCTTCAGAATCATCATCAGCCTCCTGACCAGCAGCCTTCATCTTCCTCATCCTCCTTCAGAAGGTAAGAGCAGCAGCACACTCTTCCTCTGCTCACCTGTGAGGTTCTTCTTCCTCAGGGCGCCTCAGAGTCAACAAGCTGTTTATTTGTTCATTGTATTCATCTGAAAACAGTTTAAAATCAGGTTTTAGTTGTTCTTATGAGTTTATGATGAGATATATTTCTATAGCTGTTAGTATCAGTGGTAACTCTGTGGTCAGTGCTGCGGTCTCGTAATCCTGAGGCCGTGGGTTCAAACCCAGGTTCTGTCAGGAAGAGCATCAGGCAGAAAACATTTGTCAAATCTTCAGTGTGAGTTCTGACTCCTGCAGAAGGAAGCAGCTGAAAAACAAAACAAAGCTTTATTTACCTGTGGTCCACTGGCTGCATTTTGTGCAATAAAGCTCTTATTAACTTCTGTTGTTCTGTTTATTTTGGTAAATTTCTGGTTTTGCCTATCGCCCGCCTCCTTGTATGTTAGTTTTGAACAAAGCACTCAGAGTACATGATGGGGATGACTCTCAGCTACTACTTGAAGATGAACTGAAGCTCACTGATGTCCTGTCCTCTTTGTCTTCCAGCTTCCTGTCAGCTGATTGGCCACCGCCATCATGCTCCGCCCCCTGCTCGTCCTGTTTGCTCTGACCGCAGTGCCAGGTAAGAACG
>NC_051438.1:27971857-27976617 GCF_001649575.2 Kryptolebias marmoratus | reverse complement strand
AATCTGTATTTATTTTGCTGTAGTTCTTGTCTCCTCACATTATGAAGGCTGTGAACCTGCTGGTCTTTAAAGCACTTTCTAACTCGGTCACTGCCCTCCTTGGCTTGACCTTGAGGCCTCACTTCTTATTTCACTCACCGGCTACATGTATTCAAAGTTACTATCTTGTGATTTGTAACTTATACTGCTGCCCCCATGTCTGAAGTCAACATATGTATATTCTAGTGTTTGTTTATTTATGAATAACTGGTTTCAGCGCTGCTTTTGATGACACACGAAATTCCAGTATAATGACAGAGACACTTTCAGTGACCGACCCATCTGTCATGCGTCCTGTAGAACTTAGCCGTGAAATACACAACATACAACACTTACAGACTGCTTTGCCAATTTTGAAACAAGCAGCTAATCTTTCCCTGTTTCAGCAGTCTCTGCTGCGCATGCAGGACAACACGTTTGGCGATAAGAAAAACAGAGGCCATCCCCTGACTCTCTACTCAGCTTTTCTTCTAGAAGAAGTGCCACAAGCAGCTGTGTTTTTTTTCTAAAATGCTCAAAAAAGGGATAAATAAATCTCTTACCTCTTTTCTTTTTTCTTTCTGTGGGCCCACAACAGCTTGCGCACACCACACCCTAAAAGTCAGCTGCCTTAATTTTTCTCCCCGTACGGGCCACCAATTTGTGGTGTCAAAAGGCAAATCTGACACTGAAATAATGAGGCGGGCACTCAGTCACTCATTCAGCCAAACATGGGGGACTTTTAAAGACAACTTGTCATCTTCAGAAATACATGCAGGTCTCAAAATGTCTTTGGGCTGATAAGCGTTTTTATACAGAACCAGTACATTCATGTGTGTTGCATACTTCTGACCAATTCATGACTTCACAGGGAAAGCGCACTCCAACCCGGCCTAGCTCATAGCTTATCCTTCCTTTGCATCCGAAGAAAGGTTGGGTTGCTACACCCTACCGCTGAGTCCCAGACTCAATGCTGACTCACACCGGAGTCCCAGACTCCTAGCTCTAGGTCCCCGACCTGGCTCAAATCTCTCTTTTTTTATCAGTCACAATAACAACAATAACAGGCTGTTACAATTTTAAGAGGCGGACCGACACAGTACAATCCCACAGTGAGGCTCGTGGAACTCTACTGTATCAGCCAGCCCCCGTGTCCGATCAAAGTTAAACAAATACTCACTACTCTGATGCAACTGCCCGCATCCTCCACCATTTTGACCAGGTCAGAAAATCTCACAGAAACCCGGAAAACCTGCTAGACCTCCTCACTCGAGATCAAAAAGATGCATGGAGTCAGAGAGTCAAAAAACAGCCAAAGAGTCTGCTTTAAAGCTTGAACAGAGTTTATTTACTTCAGCGCTAAAGGGAGACGCCTTGCCAGAATAATAGGAAAACCCAAGTCGCGTCTGAGTTAGATCGCTAACACATAGCAGTTTTAACCTGCTGCCCCACCGAGAGATGCTACATCACACACAATGGCTCATCTTCATCTGTACATCCGTCCGGGACCATATATGGAGTTGTTTTCCTGTCTTCTGCAGTTGGGTTTCTTCGGGATGGTTTCAGTTTTCTACTGAGCTGACTCCCCCAGTCTCTGTTATCTTGTAGCCGCTACAGGCAGACACACACGCCATAAACTCACATGACCTCACCAGTGCATAGTTACAACCATCAACATGTTAATACATTTGATTCAATTTACAGGTACATTAATACATGTTTCTATCTGGCAAGGGCATCTATTTTGCACGGTTTATAATAAATTAGACTTTTATAAAATGTTAAGAACTTTTTTTGCTGTTTTGGTCAGAGGCTCTGTTAGCATGGGGCTAAGCTAACGACCTATAGTCAGTCAGCTGGGAAAACAGCAATGTTATCCGGTTCGACCGACTGTCTGACAACGTCCAGTTCGCACAAAGAAAGCTAGAAACTCGAAAAATTATTAGAAACACAACTGGCAAAAGTAAAGATTTAAGAGAAGCCGAATACTTAACAGAGGCCTTAGAGGCGCCCAGGACCTGGTTTCAGTCGCCATTAATGGCAGAAATCACATATTGATACTGAAGCCAGGTATTCAGCGATAAACTCCACTCCCAATTTCATCAAATACTGTATCTGTTGTGTTCTTCTCTGGAAATACAGAAGAGTGGCAGCTTTTAAAATCTGTTCCATGTGCGGAGTCATCTGCCTTTTGAACATTCCTGTTTGATTTCTGACTCATGACCAGTGAATTGATGACACCAGACAGTATGCAGTTGACTTTTTCAGATGGAGTGCTGTGGAAAAACACGCTGGGTCAGGTGGTGCAGAACCCGGGGACTCTGAATGGCTCCTGTTCAGCTGAGCAGCAAGCTGAAAAATGATGGGGGGGCGATACCAGGTTTTTCTGGACACAGTGGTGTCCAATCTTGGTCCTGGAGGGCCACTGTCCTGCAGGTTTTAGTTGTTTCCCTGCTCTTCAGCAGGTCTTCAAGTTCTGCAGAAGCCTGTTAATCATTCACTCATTCAAATCAGGTGAGTCAAAGAGGGAAACACCTAAAACCTGCAGGATTGAGGTCCTCCAGGACCAGGATTGGACACCACTGCCCTAACGCATCTCTCTGTGAAACTGTATCCAGCTGGGAGACCTGGATCAGTATCATATGGCTGCATGATTCACCCTTGGACAAGCCTCACTGTACACTCAACTCTAAACTGCATGGCAGTGAGAATTATGATGAACTTTGTGTTCGATACGTCCTAAAGTAAGCTTAACTGTTAAAGAGAGGTAATTCAGTTACTCTACAGCTTTTTGCCATATTAAAAGCTATCTTCCATTAGCTGCCGCATGCTTACACATCAAGGTTGCACAACACCCACAGAATCACATGTTTGAACCAGTTAAAGTCAGTTTTGGTTATACATAGTAAGATTACTGATATCAAGTGAAGAGGCGCTCCGGCCCTCTGTAACGGGTGGAACTGAGGATCGATATGAGTCGATGATTCCTTTATTCTGGGCTTCCTCTGCTCCATCCATAAGATGTTGTAGATCGAAGTCCCAGCACTGGTCTTGTATTAATTCTCTGCATCATTAGAATAAATAAGTCAAGTCAAGCACATTTCAGCAACAAGGCAGATCAAAGTGTTTTACATCATTAAAACACAAACTTAAAAAGTCATAAAAACAACATACAGTCACCAACTGAGATACCAGGACACATCAAATATGTTGGTCAGTGTTCCATTTATTATGAAACCTTTGTGCATTGTGTTTTGTTTGTTACTTTCGAAACTTCTAGGAATAACAGGTTCCTATTATCTGTAATGATTGTTAAAGGAATGGGAACGTTAGTTTTTTTCCACTGAGTATGCAAATAAAGGACTCCTGTTGCAATAATAGTATTGACACACAGTTGCTCACATGTAGGTTTTGTTGACATGATTTTTATCATATCCAAAGGGGGATTGAAACATAATTTTTATCTATTCCTGATTGTATTTCATTTATGTTTTATACTTTCATGTTTCATGGTTTATTTGTAGTTATTGTCTGTACTTTTTGTATGATTAAGTTGTTGTGTTTCTAGAGAGAAACAAAGCAGGGTTACTGTCCCGAAAAGTTATTTAAGGTGGATTATTCAGTTTAATAAACTTCTCTGGTCGTTTACTTTAGAAAGTTAAATTAGGTACACACCTACCTCAAACAATAGACAAAGCACCTTACATCTGACATTCCAGAGAAATGGGCTCATCAGCACAGAGCTGGTCAGGGGTGAGAATAGGGACACCTATTCTCAATGACACAATGACATATGTACCATAAACATCAATAACATACTGTATGTACCATAAACATGACACCCCGCTTTAAAGGCTCAGCCAATGTGCAGCGAAAGCGACATCATCTTGCTAAAGTCATCTTAATGGTGCTGGGTCGTGTAAACAATGCTGAGGACTAACAAAATTAATAAAATGAGTTACATTTTACATAAACTCTTATCATTCAGAGTTTATATGAGTAAAACAAATACAGAGATCAAGTGAACACATTACTTTTTTTAAAGACATAAAATTATTGAGTTGATCTTTTTCTATTTTCAGAAGGTCCTGATCTTTGAACAGTAAAACTTGGTCAACTTCAGACAAACAGACTGTTTTTTAGATGAGGAGTGTAATCTGGTAACGTTTCTGCCTGATGGTGAAGAAACTGTTAACTAAGAGTTTGAGGATTTAAAAAAGTCAAATTTAAAATCTATTTATTTGACTACCTTGGGAGAAATTAGCCTTGGACAGAGGGGTTCCACTGCACAGACACATTACAAGGTTAATAAATACATTAAAAAATTCATAAAATCATTAAAAACCCACTGCAACATATGATCCAACCTCTGAATACCTTATTAAAGAACTGAACTCATTAATCAGGAATTAGTTATCACATTCATAGTGTATTAGTTATTATAATCATTGTATAATTAGTTATCTTATTCATAGTCTACTAAACAGCGGTAAGTAAAAGGTAAAAAGTAAAAAGTTTATTTCAGTTTTAAAAGTTTCTAATACAATAATAAAGAGAGTTGAGTAACATCGGCTACAGGGTCACCTGAATGTGTTTTGTGTAGGATAAGGGATCACATTTAATATTTATATACTGAGTAGATATGTAATATAATATACAGGTGCTGGTCATAAAATTAGAATATCATGAAAAAGTAGATTGATTTCAGTAATTCCATTTAAAAAGTGAAACTTGTATATTAT
>NC_051438.1:27965281-27971757 GCF_001649575.2 Kryptolebias marmoratus | reverse complement strand
TGTAACTTATACTGCTGCCCCCATGTCTGAAGTCAACATATGTATATTCTAGTGTTTGTTTATTTATGAATAACTGGTTTCAGCGCTGCTTTTGATGACACACGAAATTCCAGTATAATCACAGGGACACTTTCAGTGACCGACCCATCTGTCATGCGTCCTGGAGAATTTAGCCGTGAAATACACAACATACATAACTTACAGATTGCTTTGCGGATTTTGAAACCAGCATCTAATGTTTTTCATGTTTCAGCAGTCTCTGCTGTGCACACAGAACACACGTTTGGCTGAAAGAGAAACAGAGGCCACCTTTTGACTCTCTACTCAATTTTTCTTCTAGAACGAAGTTCCACAAGCAGCTGTGTTTTATCTAAAATGCTCAAAAAAGAGATAAATAAATCTGTTACCTCTTTTCTTTTATCTTTTTGTTGGCCCACAACAGCTGGCGCACACCACACCCTGGAAGTCAGCTGCTTTCATTTTTCTCCCCGTACGGGCCACCAATTTGTGGTGTAAAAAGGCAAATCTGATACTGAAATAACGAGGCGGGCACTCAGTCACTTATTCAGCCAAACACGGGGGACTTTTATTAAAGACAACTTGTCATCTTCAGAAATACATGCAGGTCTCAAAATGACTTTGGGCTGATGAGCGTTTTTATACAGAACCAGTACATTCATGTGTGTTGCATACTTCTGACCAATTTGTGATTGGTCAAAGGTTTACATAACTCCTACGTCATTTTGTGAAAGCAGCCGGGTCAGCTCGACCCAGAACAGACCCACTGTTCTGGGAATTGTCTTAATAACTTCAACAACCTCTTTAGGCATGTCCTTCTTAAGAATTGTTCTGGAAAGTTCTTAGCAATAGCAACTTAACAATGACAACCCATTACACATGAATATGGCTGACAGTCAAACCCTGCAGTTCTGCTCCACAGTAGACATTTCAATCTTCCACAGACACCCATGCAAACACAAATTAGAAAGACCTGGGCCTGGCTTGAGGGGCAAGCATCACTTTGTGGGGAATTTTAGTGTGCCGATTGGGGAGAACTTACTACTATGCGACTGTTGTACGCCGTCTTTCTGGAAAGTTTTCATTTTGAATCAATTTTAGTTTGGATCACCCCCAACAAAATGTGGATCGAATATACTACATCCATTATAATGTGTGCAGAGATTAGCAAATTTGCCAAGAGATGAATTTGAAGCTTTGCATGAACGACTATCTGCTACTTCACTTGTTACTTACTAGAGTAGGGTGGCCCTGGACATGATTTTAGTGGAGAGAGGAGGTGTATGCAGTATGTTTGGAGAATGTTGTTGTTTTTATTCCCAATTAAACAGTTGTAGATGAATCCCTGACCAGAACCCTCCAAGGGCTGAGTGCACTATCTATCGAGAAGTAAGAGCACACAGAAAAAAACCTTACAGCTAGTGTTTTTATTTCATTGATCATTATGATTGAAATTAATTTTTTCCGCAGGGTGTCTGGGCTCTCCCTTAGAGATAGGTTGAGAAGCTCGGTCATCTGGAAGGGACAGAGTAGAGCCGCTGTTTCTCCACGTTGAGAGGAGCCAGTTGAGGTGGCTTGGGCATTTTATTAGGATGCCTCTTGGACGCCTCCCTAGTGACGTCCCACCGGGAGGAGGCCCAGAGGAAGACCCAGGACACGCTGGAGGGACTATGTTTCTCGGCTGGCCTGGGAACGCCTTGGGATTCCCCCAGAGGAGCTGGCCCAAGTGGCTGGGGAGAGGGAAGTCTGGGTCTCCCTGCTTAGGCTGCTGCCCCCGCCACCCGACCTCGGATAAGCGGAAGAAGATAGATGGATGGATGGATGGATGAATGATGATTGCAGTTTTTGCAGATCCATGTGACTGCCGGAAGGAGTTTCCAAAGCACACAGAGGATTAGTTGTGCTGTCACACAAACTGATTGTAGAAATGTGAAGAAGTGTCATGAGGAACTGCTCATGATATGGCAAGGGATAGTTGATTTAATTTGGTTACGTTCTGATAATCAGTTAGGTGATGTACCATTAGGGTACATCAACAGGGGGACTGTTAGATATGTCCTAAAAAGAGGTAAGTATTATAAAAACACAGAGGAAAACCTGGGCTCAGCCTTCTTTATCGGCTGTGTCAAGGCCTGCCGAGGATCTATAAGTTGACAATTCCTTGGTTCAAGGCTTTTCTTTGTTTCATCGATAAGATGTTGTAAACAGAAGTCCCTGCACTGGCCTTGTAATAATTTTCTGCCTTATTAAGAATAAATAGTTAAACTCTAGTTCTTTTGTAGCATCATCCTCGTCATCCATTTCCTGCAAGTGAGCCGAGGGTGGTGCGCCGGCATTGGGGAAGGACTTCAGACACACTGTGAGGAGACTGGCGATTACCCAGTTGTGGAAATGAGTTCCTTTAAATCAAAGCTAAAACCCCGCCTATACTTTTGATTCATAATAAATGGTTGTGTACTGCTTTCTCAGTTGGTGACTGTATGTTGTGTTTATGACTCATTCATTTTGTGTTTTTATGATGTAAAGCACTTTGAACTGCCTTGTTGCTGAAATGTGCCGTACAAATAAACTTGACCAGACTTCATGTGGGATCTGAAGGAGAGGCTGATGCGGTGAAAATGTCAGAGCCACTGACAGAACTGTACACACTTGATGAGGTGTGAACCTAAAGGTCCTAAAAAATTTGGGTCCATGGATCATCACCAATATATTAATTATGTTCTTAAACAACTCCTGGCAGATTTGCCTTTGCCTGAGGGCGTGGTATTGCTTCATCATTTCGATTACATACTGTTATAAGCAAAGTCTTCTGGTGATGTGATGAAAGCTGCTGAGGTTGTTTTTGTGTGATTTTTAAGTGTCGATGTCTAAATTACAGGTAGGATGTTCCAGTGTGACTTTTTTTTTGGGATTGATAAAGAATAGCAACAAAATTTCATCCATGGTTATGTGAGGATGATGGGATGGGATGAAGGGAAGAGGTGATTGGATGAAGAAGGGATGAGGTTAAACAGGGGTAGAGGGTAAGAGAGGTGAGTTTGATGAAACATAACAGACCAAGAAGTTTGGGTGAGCAGAGTATAAATAGGCTGTTTGGGAAATTGCAGGTGTGGTTTTTGGCCCTGCTCCCGAACCCAAGTTAACATATTAACTTCATTAACTTCAACTTTTTTTAAATAGCTTTATTGTTTGTATGTTATTTTTAGAGTGCCTATGAATAGCAGGTTCCTATTATCTGTAAAGATTACTAATGTTAAAGGATTGGGAAATGTTAGTTTTTTCCACTGAGTATGCAAATGAAGGACTCCTGTTATTGTTAATTTGCAGTTACTGACTGTACCTTTTGTATGATCAAGTTGTTGTGTTTATAGAGAAACACAAAGAAGGGTTACTGTCCTGAAATGTTATTCAAGGTGGCTTCTTCAGAGTCATAAACTTCTCAGGTTGCTGTTTACTTTAGAGAGTTAAATTAGGTACACACCTACCTCGAACAATAGGCACCTTACATCTGACATTCCAGAGTAATGGGCTCATTAGCAGAGGGCTGGTCATGCGGTAAGAATATGGACTCCACTTAGTTTGTTGCTATAAGAAACACTTCCTGAAAGCGTGAATCAAGCCCTGAAGATATCTTTGAACTCAGCCCAGAAGTCTGGGCCACAGCTGTTGGCTCTGTGGACTCTTCATGTGTTTGAAATACATTTTTATACTGAGAAACAGATTATTCTAAGGAGCTTGATTATTGCAATTTGAAACATGTTCAATAAAGGTCCTTAAATTAGATGTCAGCGATAACTGGTAGTTTCACACAGATCAGCGCAGAGTGGGACTTCTCTGGACCTCCAATCTTTTTTCTCACTTCAGTTTTTTTGTTTTTTTCTGATTGGAGAGTCTGAAGCCGACCTCCAGGTCCCCTGCAGCAACACTGAGAGTTCGTAAAGTTTGAAATTCATGGATGTTTTATCCACGGTGAGTTCGGAGAACTGGTTCCACTGGCAGGAGGCTTGTAGGCCCGGCTGTAGTGTAGCCAGATTCGGTCTAATTAGCAAATAGTTTTAGTTTACCTAATCTAAATTAATGTGTGCATAGTACTTCAATTAGGATGTAAACCTTTACCCATATATTAGTTTGAACAGTGAAGATTTTCTTGTTGCATGCCCAGGCATGTCATAAGATGCTACATATTTAATAGGTTTGTGTTACCTATTTAGTTTTCTGGACTTCAGTTCGTCCTGAAGGGGGGAAATATGTGTGTCTGAGAGTCCTGGGGCCTGCAGCATACTTCCTAAACAGGATGATTCTCCTGGGAGTGAAGAGACATATGGATTCCAGCATCCTAAAGAGAGACAAGGGTCATGAAGGCAGAGGGCCATGTATGGAAAAGAATGCATGGAAAAAACCCTGGGTTGAAAGATGGAAATAACCTAGAATCTGCTGATAATGCTGATTTGTGTGTGTGTGACCAGAGGTTTATATAAGATGCTGTGTTCTGAGATCGGGGGAATTCTTCTAAGATTGGAACATTCTCATGACATTCTCATTCTCACACTGGGAATTCCTCATGATTCGACTGTCATGGTACAAACTGCAGTTCTGAATAAAATTCTTTGTTGTTCAACTGAAGCCGTGTCAGCAGAATCTTTATTCCTGAAGCATCATCGTGTCAGCACCTTGAAGATGACCAATAACCAAAACACCACAGTACGTTTTTGTCTAGCTTTATGTTGTAAAGTCCAGCAGAGAAGAAAATAAATCTAATTGAAGTTGAAGAATACCTTTTTGTAACTTGAGGAGATAAGTCCAGTAGTAAATCGCTCCAGATGTGCGTCGCCTGCTGGCTCCTGACCACATTAGCTGAAAGCTCCAGGCCTCCTTCAACCCATCACAGCAGCCTCAGCTGACCTTGGACGAAGTGTTGGCTACTGACCATCATCAAATTCTGGTCTCAACCTTTCTCCTTGCCGTGGTCCCGTTGAGGTCTGACCGGCCTCCCTGGAGTCACCCACAAAGATGAGAGACAGTTGGCCTAAGTGTCTGATCCGGTAAGGTGATGAGAGAGACAATTTTAGGTCTGGTTATGAAATCTTTAGTTTTAGCAAACACGCTGCAACTGGCTAAACAAAGAGGTTGAGGGATGCAGACTCCAAAACTCACAAATGCAATGAGAAAATCTGACACAGTTAGGTTTGTCTTTTGACTCCAGTCTAGTAAAACAATTTAACGTTAACTCATTGTCAAAGGTTCACATGATGTGGAGGTTCTAACAAGGTAGTCAGGTCCTCTGGACGGTTACTTCTAAGATGATACGTTTTGTCTTTTATCCAAAAGACTTCTTCCATCTGAGGAGCAGCAAGCAAACTCAGCCGTCTTAGGAGCAGCTTCAGAGTGAATCAACCAGCTGGGTGTGACACCCAAAACAACTTGTTCACGAGCAGAAGAGGACCATCAGCCTAAAGACTGATCGTTAGGGCCCTGATGGCCGCTTGTTGTCCACAGAGGGCTGAGCGATACTCGCAATAACAGCATTGTAGGAGGGGGATAGTTGGACACGTAGGCCTGTGCCCTTGGTTCTCTTCACAAAGATGGCTTCCTTTACTCCTCTCTCAAACCAATGTTCCTCTCCATCGAGGATGAGCAGATCTTCATCCCTGAAAGAGTGACCTCTGGCTTGCAGATGGGAGTAAGCCACAGAGTCCTGGCCTGATGATGTTGCTCTTCTATGCTGGGCCATCCTTTGGGCCAGAGGCTGCTTTGTTTCCCTGATGTATAGCTGATCACAGTCCTCCTGGCACTTAACAGCTAACACAGTGTTGCTCTGTTTGTGCCAGGGGACCGGATCTTTGGGATGAACCAGTCTTTGCAGTAGTGTATTTTGGGATGTTTAGAAAATAAATGTCTAAATTTCTCTGAAACTCCTGCAACATACAGAAAGACCACTGGTTTGGTTCTGGGTCTGGGTTTGGGGTCCTGTTTTTCACCCAGTCACTAGCTGGAGACCTGTTTCGGTTTATCTGCCTTCAAGAAGGCCCAGTTAGGATATCCACATTGCTCCAGGGCCCATCTAGTGTGGGATTTCTCCTTCTCCTTGGCTCCTGAGTTAGTGGAAATGCTGTCTGCTCTGTGGTACAGAGTTCTGATGACTCCTAACTTGTACTCCAGAGGGTAATGGGAGTCAAACCACAAGTACTGGTCCGTGTGTGTGGGTTTGAGGTAAACATCAGTTTCCAAATGTCCTCCATCTGAGACAGAGACCTCACCATTTAGAAGGCCAACCTGCCATCTTTTACATTTTCTCTTTTGAACTTTATATACAGGTGCTGGTCATAAAATTAGAATATCATGAAAAAGTAGATTGATTTCAGTAATTCCATTTAAAAAGTGAAACTTGTATATTATATTCATACATTACATACAAACTCATATATTTCAAATGTTTATTTCGTTTAATTTTGATGATT
>NC_051438.1:27963268-27963988 GCF_001649575.2 Kryptolebias marmoratus | reverse complement strand
CATCAAAATTAAACGAAATAAACATTTGAAATATATGAGTTTGTATGTAATGTATGAATATAATATACAAGTTTCACTTTTTAAATGGAATTACTGAAATCAATCTACTTTTTCATGATATTCTAATTTTATGACCAGCACCTGTATTTATTCACAGAGTTGATGTGATCAGTGAAATGTTGGACTTCCTGAGATTTAATTTTGACCCAGGTGTCATCAACATACCTGAACCAATGACTTGGTGGTGTCTCTGAGAAGGACACCAGGGCTCTAACGTCCTCCATGTACAGGTTTGCAACAATAGGAGAAACTGGGGACCCCATGCACACCCATGTTTCTGCCTATAATATTGCCCCCCATAAGTGAAGTACGTTGACTGCAGGCACAGTTTCAAGAGTTGACACTGTTGCTGTGGAAAAAGGGGTCCTGCTGCTAAGAGTGGTGTCTGATTTTAACCTTAAACAGACCATCTCCACGGCCTCGTCCAGAGGACCTGACTCAACCTTGTTAGATTTTCCTACCTGAGCACACGGACGTGAGCTGACCCACATCTCACTGCCAGCACCGGGTCAAATGACAGGAAAACACAGCACATGTTTCCTTTTGCTTCCTGCCAGAACCACAAGTACAGTGACCTAAAACACTTATTCATTCTTACTCATTCTTTCACATTCTTTCAGCTTTAATATGCAAATCAGGAGGAAGGTGTGTTGAAATGTG
>NC_051438.1:27959728-27963168 GCF_001649575.2 Kryptolebias marmoratus | reverse complement strand
AGTTCATTTAGGTCACGTTTGATTTTCAGACACTTTTTGTTCTGATGAATCTTTGTAGATAATTTGTACATTTTCTTCTGGTTTTGTCTTTTTCAGGCGACCTTCACAGACACTAACTTTGTGATTTGTTTCAATGGCTTTTACGACCCTGCTACCAGTACAGATTGTATAATTGCACCTAAAGCGGGCCCAGAAGCAAGTTTTGAAATTTCTGATCAGTCAAGGCTTCTTGAAATTCTGATTCAGAATGATCCAGATGTTTCCATTCCACGGCATCTGGATTGCTTCGTGTCAATTGGTCTGGGCAACGAAGTGAGTCTTGTTTGTATTTCATGTTTTATGTTCAAAAAACCTTTTAAAATCTTGAAGAACACTGAAAACTTAAATATACACACATGTAGTGTAGAAATCTTCAGCCAGTGCTTTTGTTTATATATTTATTCATAATTTAATTTATTTTCACCTTTGATATTTGTTAAAATAAGCATATATTACAGTGCAATATTAGGAATTTTATTGAATCTATTTTTAAAGAAGAACATGCTGAAAGATTTTTCACTTTTTGCAGTTTGCAATTTATCTGGTGAAATTTGGACAAGAAGCAGTTGTGGGATTAAACTCTAATGTTGGAGGGACAACTGTAAGTATGGGGGGGCTGTAGCATCTATGAACATACAACCCCTGGCAAAAATTATGGAATCACCAGTCTCTAAGGATGTTCCTTCAGTTGTTTAATTTTGTTGAAGAAAAGCAGACCACAGACATGACAAAAAACTAAAGACATTTCAAATGGCAACTTTCTGGCTTTAAGAAACACTAAAAGAAATCAAGAAAAATAATTTTGGTAGCCAGTAACAGTTAGATTTTTAGAACAAGCACAGGGAATACATTATGGAATCCCCCTGCAAATTTTTATTACAAACACTAAAACCTGCATCAGATGAAATCTGTTAATTAGTATGCAGGTAAAAAGGAATGATCACACCTTGGAGAGCTGTTGCAACAAGTGGACTGACATGAATCACGGCTCCAACACCAGAGATGTCAATTGAAAAAAAGAAGAGGATTATCAAACTCCTTAAAGAGGGTAAATCATCACGCAGTGTGGCAGAAGATGTTGGTTGTTCACATTCAGCTGTGTCTAAACCCTGAACCAAGTGCAAACAACATGGGAAGGTGGTTAAAGGCAAGCATACTGTTAGACCAAGGAAGACATCAAAGCGGCAAGACAGAAAACTTAAAGCAATATGCCTTGAAAACAGAAAATGTACAACAAAACAAATGAGGAACAAATAGGAGGAAACTGGAGTCAACGTCTGTGACCAAACTGTAAGAAACTGCTGAAAGGAAATGGGATTTACATACAGATAAACTAAAAGAAAGCCATCACTAACACCTAAACAGAAAAAAACAAGGTTACAATGGGCTACGGAAGGGCAATCATGGACTGTGGATGACTGGATGAAAGTCATATTCAGTGATGAATCTCAAATCTGCATTGGGCAAGGTGATGATGCTGGAACTTTTGTTTGGTGCCGTTCCAGTGAGATTTATGCAGACAACTGTCTGAAGACAACATGCAAGTTTCCAGTCATTGATTATATGGGGCTGCATGTCAGGTAAAGGCACTGAGGAGATGGCTGTCATCACATCTTCAATAAATGCACAGGTTTACATTGACATTTTGGACACTTTTTTTATCCCATCTATCGAAAGGATGTTTGGGGATGATTAAATCATTTTTCAAGATGATAATGCATCTTGCCATAGAGCAAAAACTGTGAAAACATTCCTTGAAGAAATACACATAAGGTTAATGTCATGGCCTGCAAACAGTCTGGATCTCAATCCAATTGAAAATCTGTGATGGAAGTTAAAGAAAATAGTCCATGACAAGGCTCCAACCTGCAAAGTTGATCTGGCAACAGCAATCAGAGAAAGCTGGAGCCAGATTGCTGAAGAGTCACTCATTAAGTCAATGCCTCAGAGACTGCAAGCAGTTATAAAAGCCAGAGGTGGTGCAACAAAGTACTAGTGATGTGTTGGAGTGTTATTTTGTTTGTTTGTTTTTCATGATTCCATAATTTTTTCCTAAGAATTGAGTCATTCCATAATGTATTCCCTGTGCTTGTTCTAAAAATCTAACTGTTACTGGCTACTAAAATTATTTTTCTTGATTTCTTTTAGTGTTTCTTAAAGCCAGAAAGTTGCCATTTGAAATGTCTTTAGTTTTTTGTCATGTCTGTGGTCTGCTTTTTTTCTACAAAATTAAACAACTGAAGGAACATCCTCAGAGACTGGTGATTCCATAATTTTTGCCAGGGGTTGTATTTGACTGAACTATAAATAAATCATATTACATCTAAAATGTAATCATAAATATTTATTTCTCTGTATTTGTTTAACATTAGATGATAAGTTTAGTCAGTTTTAATCTCATATCAGTCGTCTCTGCTCTGTGGTTTTAACACAGTTTGTTGTTTTGTAGCTGGCCGATATTATGGTAAATGGGATCACAGTCGATACACTGAGTGTTACAAACACCATGTCAAACGGACAATTTTATGACTTTGCTGATGTCAGCGGCTGCAGACACAGAGGTTGGTGCATCTCTGAATCTAAACATAAACTTTCTGATTCTGTGAAACTGTAATATTTAAATGTTTTTGTTTGGTTTGTTTACAGAAGAGAAATTACGGAGAAATCTGTGAGTTTGTAAACTAATACAGACCTTTATTCACTTCTCAGGTGTTGTGTATAGAACCAATACAACAACAGTTATTCCTGAGTTCTGTGAGACTGTTCAGTGTTCTGACACTGCAGTCCTTGATGTCACCACCTGTGGACCCACAGAGACATGTCTCGGCAACAACATGTAAATATGTCCTCTTTATATTCAAAGAAAGAGCTGCGAACAAACAGAGACTTGATGAGAGATTTTTAGATTTTCTCTGTTTCATTTGAGCTCCAGTGTGTTTTACAGAAAGCTTTTATTGTGAAGGAGCAGCAGGAAGTGTTGGGTTTGTGAGCTCAGCTCAGATGCAGCTGTGATGGAGCAAAGAGATCAGTAAACAGTGAGGCTGATATCAGTCAGATAAATGTTGCTGCTGATTTACAGCTGAATTCTTCAGATGAATCAGGCACCAATAAAATCCTGACTGCTTCCTGCTGCTGCTTAAATGGAGCTCCACCTGATTCCACATCATGAAGCTGCTGCCTCTGTGATCAGTGGGGCTTCCTCTAGCGCCACCATCAGGTCCACACTGTGGCTGTCAGTCAGAGATCTTCAACAGTAGAGTGCCCCCTGGTGGCTGCAGCCCTCAGCAGCAGCTCATGATGTTTGTTTCTGTCTCCATCAGGTGTGTCTACATCACCACCACCACAACCACCACGACTACCCCAGAGCCCACCACTACTACTCCAGAGCCCACCACTACTAC
>NC_051438.1:27950993-27959245 GCF_001649575.2 Kryptolebias marmoratus | reverse complement strand
AAAACGAAGACGCCGATCTGCCAGGTCCGAATATGATTCTCCTGCCTTGATCAGCATGGGCTGGACTAGTTAGGTAAGACTTTAGGTTCTGTTTATTCTGATCCATGTGTGTATTTTATATTAGCTGGTATATTTAAAGGCAGAGAACAGTGATGTTAATGTAACAGGAATTTACTGCTGTGGTCAGATGACTTTGACTTAGTGTGAATCAGAGAAAATCCACAATAAATTCAACCTGGTGCATCCAGTTTTTGTTTTAAAACTCCTTGAAGCTGTATGTTGTGGAATCATTCCACCCTGGGAAAAGATCAGTTCTAATAAATCAATGAAAGTTATAAGAATGTCATGCAGATGTGATGTAATGTGAGGCAGTGAAACAGTCCTGAGTGCTCCTCTGGAGCCTGACAGTCAAGACTCAGGGCTGAGTCACATCCTGACAGTCTGATGATGAGCAGATCAGATGAAGAAGGTGGAGGTGTTTGACAGAAAGGACATGAGTCATTTTCAGATGAGACCACAGTCAAATCCTGTCCTGTTGTCTCCTCAGGTGGCTTTTATGGTGACAGGACTGACTGACAGGCTGCAGACCTCCATGATGACCTCTGACCTTTGACTGGTTTTGATTCAGAGCCAGATTATGTTTTACTTTCTATTAAAGCATGGTGAAGTTTAATCAGGGTGATGGTGTTTGAAGGTGTTATAATAATCTAAAGTTTTTTTGAGAAGCTGTGTTTTATTCAACCTGTCTGTGGTTTAGGGTTATTAAGAGTGTTGTTGTAAGTTACTTTATGTTTGGATCTTATGTTAAACTTTAACTGATTCTAATTGTTATGGTTCTATTCATCTGCACCTTTTATAATCAGCTCTTCCAAACCTTAAACAATGTTGGAAAATTAAAGTATTTCTTTGATTTCTGTATGTTATGGACATGATTTTATGCAGCATAATTAAAAGCCAAAAAAAAAACATCTGAAGAGTTAATCTGTATTTGTTTTGCTGTAGTTCTTGTCTCCTCACATTATGAAGGCTGTGAACCTGCTGGTCTTTAAAGCACTTTCTAACTCGGTCACTGCCCTCCTTGGCTTGACCTTGAGGCCTCACTTCTTATTTCACTCACCGGCTACATGTATTCAGACACTATCTTGTGACTTGTAACTTATACTGCTGCCCCCATGTCTGAAGTCAACATATGTATATTCTAGTGTTTGTTTATTTATGAATAACTGGTTTCAGCGCTGCTTTTGATGACACACGAAATTCCAGTATAATCACAGGGACACTTTCAGTGACCGACCCATCTGTCATGCGTCCTGGAGAACTTAGCCGTGAAATACACAACATACAACACTTACAGACTGCTTTTGATTTTGAAACCAGCATCTAATGTTTTTCATGTTTCAGCAGTCTCTGCTGTGCACACAGAACACACGTTTGGCTGAAAGAGAAACAGAGGCCACCTTTTGACTCTCTACTCAGCTTTTCTTCCAATATAAGGTGCCACAAGCAGCTGTGTTTTGTCTAAAATGATCAGAACAGATAAATAAATCTGTTACCTTTTTTCTTTTATCTTTTTGTGGGCCCACAATAGCTGGCGCACACCACACCCTGGAAGTCAGCTGCTTTCATTTTTCTCCCCGTACGGGCCACCAATTTGTGGTGTAAAAAGGCAAATCTGATACTGAAATAACGAGGCGGGCACTCAGTCACTTATTCAGCCAAACACAGGAGACTTTTATTAAAGACAACTTGTCATCTTCAGAAATACATGCAGGTCTAAAAATGTCTTTGGGCTGATGAGTGTTTTTATACAGAACCAGTAAATTCATGTGTGTTGCATACTTCTGATCAATTCGTGATTGGACAAAGGTTTACTCCTACATCATTTTGTGAAAACAGCTGGGTCAGCTCAACCCAGAACAGACCTGTTGTGGGAATTGTCTTAATAACATCAACAGCCCCCCAATGTTGCTGTCACAGACAACCGGTCGCCCACAAAACACCGGACGCCGCCGAACCAGCACAGGCACCAAGATGGGAGCAAAGGGAGGGGGATCGTGCCCCTCAAACCCAGCCCAGGCCCTTCCCCTTGGTGTTTGCATGTGTGTCTGTGGAAGATTGAAATGTCTACTGTGGAGCAGAACTGCAGGGTTTAACTGTCAGCCAAATTCATGTGTAATGGGTTGGTATTGTGAAGTTGTTATTGCCAAGAACTTTCTAGAACAGTTCTTATGAAGGACATGTCCGAAGAGGTCGTTGATGTTATTAAGACAATTCCCAGAACAGTGGGTCTGCTCTGGGTCGAGTTGACCCGGCTGCTTTCACAAAATGACATAGGAGTTATGTAAACCTTTGACCAATCACGAATTGGTCAGAAGTATGCACACATATTAATTTACTGGTTCTGTATAAAAACGCTCATTGGCCCAAAGACATTTTGGGACCTGGAGGTATTTCTGAAGATGACAAGTTGTGTTTAATAAAAGTCTCCTGTGTTTGGCTGAATGAGTGACTGAGTGCCCGCCTTGTTATTTCAGTATCAGATTTGCCTTTTAAACTACAAATTGGAGGCCCGTACGGGGAGAATAATGAAGGCAGCAGACTTTCATGGTGTTGTGTCTTTTCGGATCATTTTAGATAAAACACAACTGCTTGTGGCACCTTATTCTGGAAGAAAAGCTGAGTACAGAGTCAGGGGATGGCCTCTGTTTTTTTTTTCAGCCAAACGTGTTGTTCTGTGTGCACAGCAGAGACTGCTGAAACAGGGAAAGATTAGCTGCTGGATTCAAAATTGGCAAAGCAATCTGTAAGTGTTGTATGTTGTGTATTTCACGGCTAAATTCTCCAGGACGCATGACAGATGGGTCGGTCACTGAAAGTGTCCCTGTGATTATACTGGAATTTCGTGTGTCATCAAAAGCAGCGCTGAAACCAGTTATTCATAAATAAACAAACACTAGAATATACATATGTTGACTTCAGACATGGGGGCAGCAGTATAAGTTACAAGTCACAAGATAGTGTCTGAATACATGTAGCCGGTGAGTGAAATAAGAAGTGAGGCCTCAAGGTCAAGCCAAGGAGGGCAGTGACCGAGTTAGAAAGTGCTTTAAAGACCAGCAGGTTCACAGCCTTCATAATGTGAGGAGACAAGAACTACAGCAAAACAAATACAGATTAACTCTTCAGATGTTTTTTTTTTGGCTTTTAATTATGCTGCATAAAATCATGTCCATAACATACAGAAATCAAAGAAATACTTTAATTTTCCAACATTGTTTAAGGTTTGGAAGAGCTGATTATAAAAGGTGCAGATGAATAGAACCATAACAATTAGAATCAGTTAAAGTTTAACATAAGATCCAAACATAAAGTAACTTACAACAACACTCTTAATAACCCTAAACCACAGACAGGTTGAATAAAACACAGCTTCTAGAATAAACTTTAGATTATAATAACACCTTCAAACACCATCACCCTGATTAAATTTCACCATGCTTTAATAGAAAGTAAAACATAATCTGGCTCTGAATCAGAACCAGTCAACGGTCAGGGGTCATCATGGAGGTCTGCAGCCTGTCAGTCAGTCCTGTTGCCGTGGAAACCACCTGAGAAGAGAACAGGACCAGAATTTGACTGTGGTCTCTTCTGAAAAAGACCTTTCTGTCAAACACCTCCACCTTCTTCATCTGATCTCCTTATCATCAAACTGTCAGGATGTAACTCAGCCCCGAGTTTTGACTGTCAGGATGTAACTCAGCCCTGACACTAAGTCAAAGTCATCTGACCACTGCAGTGAATTCCTGTTACATTAACATCACTGTTCTCTGCCTTTACATATAGCAGCTAAAATAAAATACACACATGGATCAGAATAAACAGAACCTAAAGCAGCAGAGCTAGGTCTTACCTAACTAGTCCAGCCCATGGTGATCAAGGCAGGAGAATCAAATGTGGCAGATCTCCGTCTTCGATTTCTTCCACAGGCCTGAAAATTAAACACACAGAAAAAAAAACAGACTTTAGATGACAAATACTGATCCTTTTGTCCTGAGCTGAAGCTAATCAGAGCACAGATTTGATCTTATGTGTCAGAATCCTTCAGCTTCATCAATAAATGCTGGTTTATTCAAGTGTTTAGAAAATAACACTAAGCAACCTTCAGATTGTTGGTTTCCCAACTGATTTAAGCTTCATCTTTTATATTAAAGCAGTATAAACCTTTCGAAGTCTCAGTCGGTCAGATTCAGAGAAATGTCTTTCATGTGGTGTGTTTGACAGTGAGGCGTACCGGTACACAGTTGTTGTTGCTGGTCTTCACACACAGACGCACTTTGCAGTGCAGGTAGATTTGATCTGAGCCCCCAACAAACTCAAACATCTTGAAGCCAAAGGTGTTGAAGACTGCCTTTCCATTTCCCCTTATCATCACTGTTGGGTCTACAGGGCAGCTGCTCACAAACAGGAAGACACCTTTTGTTCAGTAATCACATCCGAGGTTCAGAAACCACATTGATGAATGAATCTCTGGCAGCTGTCTCACCCATCCTTGATCAGGTCGTGTCTTGGTTCTGCTGTGGGTGATGGCTGGTCAGTTGCCCAGCAGTCCTCGGTCACCAGGACAACCACGTCTTCATCCAGCCACTTAGCGAACAGTTTCACCCAGACCTTTTGGTTCAGATGTATTGGAGTATTTGAGTCCACATATTCCTTGCAACCGTAGTCAGTGTAGACCCTCATGCACAGAGTGTAATTCCAAGGTCCTGGTACAATGACGTCCTTATATGAGCTGCAGAGAACATAAACAGTGTTCTGTTACAGATATACAATAAATATATATATACAATCTGATGACATAGAAAAGGGCATCAGGACAGTCCCAGGCTGAGCTTAGTTTGGGTGGATATGGTCAGGCGGTGTAAGAAACACGTAGAGGATCTTCTTAATTTGGTCACAATGTTCACAACTGAGGCAGAAATGGTGGACTTAAGGGAAGGCAAGTTCATAACCATTTTCTATTTTCTCACTGGTCAGCGCCTCATAAAGTCATCAAACTCAAAAAGTCTTTAGATCTTTTAGAAAAGAGACAACTACTAACATATGAACAAAACAATTTGAGATGCATTGCCCATGATCTGCATATCTGTGGGTCCAAAACTTCATCTAATTTTGAACATAACTATACTGCTCACATAACTACAGATAGGAGTACAACAAAGTAGGACAACTTCTGCAACTGTCAAACAAACTTCCAAGACTATTAAAACTGATGAAGTGTTTCAAACAGAAAGGAAGCAGCCACCACACACACCCATCTTTGATTGTGAAGGTCTTAGTCATGATGCCCGGCTGAGTTTGGTAGCAGGAAATGTCGATCTTGACCATCTTGTGGCGAGTGATGACCCCAGTGACGTTCTCGTTCATGATGGTGTTCTTGTAGATGATGTGAGTCCCGTTGTCCTGCCAAGTCAAACATGAAGATGCTGTTACTAAATGTGTTATTGAACACAGCTGTCAGATTTGAGGACATAACCACAAAAAGATCCCAGATTAGCAAAGAGAAGCTCAGCAGTGAGTTGGAGGACATTTGGATGCTTATAGACAATAAAGAGCTGGAGAAGACCTCTCACCATGATCTCTGTTCCACAGGTGTCACCTTTGAAGCTGAAAGTCACCGTGTTGTCCATCTGGTTCAGTTCACCTCTGCATTCTGGGTGGTTGAGGTGTAAGACGGTGTAGTCGATGCCTTTTTCCTCCAGGAGACAGTTGTACAAAGTGAGAGAAGCATAGTTCTTCTTGCAGACAGCTGGATGACATGAACAGCACAATGTTGGTGAGAAAAATCACAATTAGAAGTTTTCCTCCAATTATTCAGCCCTGATGTCATGATGTCACTGCTGGCTTACGATCAGGGTAGTAGTAATGGTGTTTGCAGGCAAAATGGGCCCGACAGAAGCACGCAGTTTCTCCATAAGACTTCTCTGCACAGAACTCATGATCCAAGCAGGTCCTGTTGTAACAGAAGGCCTCATGGGGGTCTGCAGAGGGACACACTAATATATCAGCTTGAAAACATGACAACTGAAAAAAACAAGTAGAACAATTCTTTAGGACATCTTGATAGTGCCTGCCACTTGGTGTATAAGATCTAGCACCAACAGGAGATGTAGATGTACATCCAGTGATTACATTCAGAGGGTTTCATTGAAATCAGTCCAGTGGTTTGTGACATGTGTTGCTACAAGTAAGACAAAGTTGATTCCAACAAATAATTCCAAACTTTTAATCAAAGACCTCAGGCGATCTGTTGGAGATATGACTGTTTTGGTCAAATCTTGAATATAGCTTTATGCACAATCTTCCTCAATAAAGTGAGGTTTTGTTTTGCTTTTTCCATTCAAATAAAAAAATGCAGAATTTAAAAAAAAACTCCCGTAAGAAAGAATGTAGAATCTTCATTAAACTTTGGGCTCTTTGAACGTTTACTGCTTCAACATACTTTCAGTTAGAAACCCCCTTCAAGCTCTGTGGGGGTTACAAAACATTGGAATGTCACCAAATGATTCAGCTTTAAGATATCCTTTACCACTTTGGTAAATCACAGTTTAAATTAGATACATTTTTGACAATTTTCCAGGTTTGTAATGGGTTCCTATAGATGGAAGCTTTGAGTGTCTGAGTGAGAGGTCACATGACTTAGAATGGAAAGCAAGTGATTTCTTTTGAACGGATGTTGGAGTGAAGCAGGTCTTACGGCATTTAGTCTTGGACCTCCAGTCCACAACTGGGGTGTTGCTGTACAGGCTGCAGGCTTTGGCGTAGGCCTTCAGGAACTGACAGTTGAGGCCGTCCACTGCAGGATATATGGACAAAAGTTCTGTGCAGGCGTCTATGTAGGGCTCTGGGTCGATGGGACAGGAGGTGAAGGGCGCCTCCTTCAGGTGGTAACAGCTGCTCCACATGGGAGACAATAAATCAAGTCATGTCAAAGTTTTTTTTATAGCAATTTAAAAAAACACCTGTCACTGACCAAAGTGGGGTCCAAAGTGTACCATGTCAATTCAATCATTATTATAGAGAATACAAACAGCTCAAATACAGAAAGACATCACATAAAACATAAAGAATAATAAAAAAATAAAAGGTTTGTACATCTAAAGTCAACATTTGCTGCTCTACTAGAACTAAAAGCCAGTGAAACTCAGACAGATGTTTCTGGATGAATCTGCTCACCTTTTTGTGCTGTTGGGGCAGATCAAATGTTTATCATGGTCGTCATAATGCCTGTCACAGCTAGGGGGCGACACACAACAAGGTCAGGAATGTTTGCTGCTCTGCTTGTTCATCCAAACACAGAGTATATCTGCAGTCCATTCATCCAGCAGCAGCAGAGCAGCAGTCAGTGAGGAGGTCTTACCTCATGTAGCTGCAGTCAGGGAGCTTTGCTTCACTGCTGGAGTTCTGACATAAACCCTGGGGTGACAATGCAGTAAATACTGGACAGGTTTAGGACAGAATGAGAGACACATCAGCATCAATGTTCAAACAGGATGAACACAGTAGAGTTTACATCCCCCATCAACCAAACCTATTTATTATTCTGTACCTTCCACATGGATAACCTCCACAAAGATAAGTACAGTGTTGCCATCAAAGAAGATAATAATCCTTATGTGTTCGATGTGCACGATGGCAGTGACTCCAGTTTGGTCCCTAGAGAGCTCCACACCTACAACCACCTGAGTAGAGCTACCAAGGATCAGAGATAAGCCGTCCACCTGCATCACAGAGAGACAAAGTGGAGGAAACACTGAGTGAAACATGTCAAACACACAAACAGGCTGTTTTCACAGCAACAACCACAGAGTTCAGCAGCATTCAGAGAGCTGCTTCTTAATGTCACTGAGAGGAAAGATGAGAGTCCACACATTCTGGATCCAAGTCCACTCTGACTCATGAACTGCAGCTGCAGGAGACTCACCAGAACTCTGCCGCCTTGTTCCAGGCGGATGTGAACGCCATTCACTTCCAGTGTCACGCTGTCCAGGAAGCTGACATCTCTAAGACGACGCTCCCGGAAGCGGCCCACCACAGAGAGCCCCTGGATCTGCAGCAGATAGTACTCACACCGATCCTTTACAAAGACCAAGTGGCCAGAGAAGTCGATGACAGTAGGGCCCGTCACAGTGCAGATGGAGTGGAATAGGGGTGGGGTGGTGGTTGTTGGTGGAGGTGGGAGGGTGGTGGTGGTG
>NC_051438.1:27941995-27950440 GCF_001649575.2 Kryptolebias marmoratus | reverse complement strand
AAATAAACAGCTTGTTGACTCTGAGGCGCCCTGAGGAAGAAGAACCTTACAGGTGAGCAGAGGAAGAGTGTGCTGCTGCTCTTACCTTCTGAAGGAGGATGAGGAAGATGAAGGCTGCTGGTCAGGAGGCTGATGATGATTCTGAAGATGCTGGACAGGATCTGCTTCCTCTGTGAGCTGGATGCTGCTTTATTGTCTCACTGCAGAGGAGGAGGAGTCGACTCTGGAGGCACCTGAAGGGAAGATGTGACTCAAGAGACACACTCAGGCTGAGTGTTTTAATTTGAGAAAAACAATAATTAACTGTGGGACAATTAAAATAAACTCTGCAGAGGAATGTACCAGAACCAGAAACTTTGGGAGTAAACTGCCAGGAAAAAGCCGGTCAACAATCATAAAGTTAGACTCCTCCTCAGATCAAATATCGATGTGTTCAGATCAGAGGTTCTCAAACTGTTCAGCTGTTGACCTACAAAATAAAAGTTGCAGAGGCTTGTGACCCCGACTATTTCAGGCCGAAGTGTCCAAACACTGATAATCAGCCATTTAACAAAGAGCCTCATCAACCATTAGACCCTTTTTATCCTTTCATGACTCCCGTTTTTATAACAGTTAGGACTAACTATGCTGTTGGCAATCATTTTTAGAGTTGATTTGATTCCTGTAGATCTTCTCAGGACCTCCTACTTGGTGTTTCGTGACCCACAGTGGGGTCCCCGTCCCATCTTTGGGAACCACATGTTTGGATAATGAGTCTCACATTGTTTTCATGTGATTCTTTATTTTCTTCATCTGAGTTCATTGAAGGAGTTAAATCAGACAGTTGGTACATCTGTGAGGTCTGTGATAACTGGATGCATTCAATAAAAAGTTAAATATAAGCTTTGTGCACGGGGAGGACACACAGACTGCACACAGAACGGCCAGGAAGCAAACCTGCAACCATCTTACTGTGAGGCCACAGCACTAACCTCTGGGAATTATTATGATGCACCAACCACTTTATAGAGTATTACGTGCTGTTTATTCATTAACNCCATGTTGATGTTCAATTACACTGAGCGAGAAACACAAGAGCTGCACACAACAACAATACAAAACCACATTTCAACACACCTTTCTCCTGATTTGCATATTAAAACTGATAGAATGAGTAAGAACCGATAAAGTTTTTAGGTTGCTCCTCCTGTGGTTCTGGCAGAGAGATGTGGGTCAGCTCACGTCCGTGTGTTCCCTCCTCCTAACCATGGTGGTTCATTTAGGGACCGTCAGCAAATTACCAAACCAATGACACACCAATAAATTTATAAAATGCATGTCGTCCCGATGCTTGCTCAATAATCCAGGTATAAAAATCTAACAAGGTTGAGTCAGGTCAAGCAGATAAATCCAAACAGGACTCCAGCTAGTGACTGGGTGAAAAACAGGATCCCAAACCCAGACCAGTGGTCTTTTTGTATGTTGCTGGAGTTTCAGAGAAACTGTGACGTTTATTTTCTAAACATCCTAAAATACACTACGGCAAAGACTGGTTCATCCCAAAGATCCGGTCCCCTGGCACAAACAGAGCAACACTGTGTTAGCTGTTAAGTGCCAGGAGGACTGTGATCAGCTATACATCAGGGAAACAAAGCAGCCTCTGGCCCAAAGGATGGCCCAGCATAGAAGAGCAACATCATCAGGCCAGGACTCTGTGGCTTACTCCCATCTGCAAGCCAGAGGTCACTCTTTCAGGGATGAAGATCTGCTCATCCTCAACAGAGAGGAGCGTTGGTTTGAGAGAGGAGTAAAGGAAACCATCTTTGTGAAGAGAACCAAGGGCGCAGGCCTCCGTGTCCAACTGTCCCCCTCCTACAATGCTGTGCTACACTACAGCCGGGCCTACAAGCCTCTTGCCAGTGGAACCAGTCCTCCGAACTCACCATGGCTAAAACATCCATAAATTTCAAACTTTACAAACTCTGAGTGTCGCTGCAGGGGACCTGGAGGTCGGCTTCAGACTCTCCAATGAGAAACAAAAACACTGAAATGGGAAAAAAGATTGGAGGTCCAGAGAAGTCCCACTCTGCGCCAATCTGCGTGAGAGATCCTTGTTTTGAAACTACCCATTACCACTGACATCTAATTTAAGGACCTTTATTGAACATGTTCCAAATTGTAATAATCAAGCTCCTTAGAATAATCTGTTTCTCAGTATAAAAATGTAATTCATACACATGGAGAGTCCACAGAGCTAACAGCTGTGGCCCACACTTCTGGGCTGAGTTCAAAGATATCTTCAGGGCTTGATTCACGCCTCCAGGAAGTGTTTCTTATAGCAACAAACTAAGTGGGGTCCGTCCATATTCTTACCGCATGACCAACCCTCTGCTAATGAGCCCATTACTCTGGAATGTCAAGTGTAAGGTGCTTTCTCTATTGTTTGTCGTAGGTGTGTACCTAATTTAATTTTCTAAAGTTTACGACTCTGAAGAAGCCACCTTAAATAACTTTTCAGGACAGTAACCCTGCTTTGTTTACCTCTATAAACACAACAACTTAATTATACAAAAAGTACAGCTAATAACTATAAATTAACCATAATAGCAGTCCTTTATTTGCATACTCAGTGGAAAGTGTCCTTTAACATTAACAATCATTACAGATAATTACAGATAGGAACTAGGCGCTTTAAAGGTAACAAACAAACAATAATGCTATTAAATAAAAAACAATGAAAAATAAAAATGGAATATAATGAAGTTAATAGGTCCTGCTCACCCAAACTTCTTGGTCTGTTATGTTTCATCAAACTCACCTCTCTTACCCTCTACCCCTGTTTAACCTCATCCCTTCTTCATCCAATCTTCCCTTCATCCCATCATCCTCACATAGCCATGCTTTACTCTTGTTGCTGCAGGTTCCGTCTGGGGTGGTGGTGGTGGTGGTGGTGGGGTCCTATACGGGCTCGGGAAATAAAGGAACTAATTTTCCCGAAGGCTATACCCCCACGTTGAGTCTTCATCTCTCTAACCCTCCAGCATTCTTCCCAGAAGACCAAGCCAAGCTCTTTCACCGCCTTCCTGCAATAAATCTTTAAACCTTCTATCTTTGCGGCTTGGTCCTTTTTCAAAGATAAATGTAAGACATAACAAAAAGGGGAAACAGGAAAAAAACAAGCTACTTCTCCTGTCCTCTGAATCTCACGCCTCTAAGTGTATGAAGTCTGTATGTAGGTGTTTTAACCTCAGCAAACGTTCAAGAAAGAGGGGCGTAAAAGGGGGAGCATCTTCTTCCTTGTCATATTCGCCTTAGGCACCTTTAAGGGGCAAAAATTCTGCAACCTGCTGACTCATCTTCACACAATGTAAATATGCTTCAGAAACTTTGAATGGGCTTCACCATCTGGGTTCAGTCCGGTTGATTCGAGTTGCCTGGGTCTGGACCCAGACTCCACCAGTGTTGCCAGGTGTACGATAATTATCGTATTTGTACGATAATTTTGCCCTCTGTACGATGTACGATCAATAATCCCCAAAGAGGCCAAATATACGATAATTTGACCATTCCCTGAATGTGTGTAATGTGTAATCGGTTGTAACCAGCCTGTCGCAACTGCCTGTCATGTTTTTTTTTTTTTTGTGAACCCTGAAGGCATCTGTTTCCGGAAACGGATGCATGATTGGCTGGAATTTTCAGCCATGATTGGCTGAATAGTCTGCTGCGCCCGCCCCATGAGTGAGGAAAAAAAAAAAGAAAGAAAGAAAGAAGCAGCCAGTCTGGAAGAAGAAGAACTGAGCACCTGTCAGACACTATTCAACTCTAGAGTGACTTTAGTGCATCAATAGACTTGTTATTTTGGTTATGACGGGTGTACGATAATTTCCCTCAAAATACGATAATTTTATGTCTCTGGCACGATAGTCCTACATTTCTGACCTGGCAACACTGGGCTCCACCAAGGTGCAGGTCTGATCTCCACAGTATGTTGGGAGGCACTTATCACGGTACTGTTTAATTTGGTTAGATAATCTGACATGTCCTTATATTGTACTTGTAACATACTGCTGTCTGAGGACAAGGCATTTTCCTTCCTATTAAAACTTCATGTAGACTCAAAATCAAAGCAGCATTCGAAGTAGATCTCATATTGAACAATACTATGACTAAAGCTTCTGTCCATTTTAGTTAAATGTCTGCGCAGACTTTAGCCAATCTTTTTTTCAGTGTTCTGTTAGCTCGTTCCATGAGCCCCTACACGACACCAAACTTATGATTATTCCCAAATGTGTTTCCAACTTCTCTAAGTTCCACAACAGCAGAAGAGGTCACCAATGTGCCAGTCTGAGTGTGGTGACTGTATCCATCGCAAAACAACGTCATATCTGGTTCCCTAACAAGATCTTTTAAATGGTTTTAACTCACACAATCATGGTCTTGCTTTATATCCGTCTCTGTGGCCATGTTAGCACCTCGACTTGTAAAGTGTTATCTGTGATTTATCTAAAAGTTGTCTAAGGCTTTCTGTCCTTTGGTCTAATTTTGAACTATAATACATCAAAACCTTTCTCTCAGATGCGCCTTTTCCCCCCTTTGAAACAGGACGGGATTAACAAATCTGTTCTGTTCATCAACATCTGGATGAAACGACAGTGAATAATTTGAGGCACATGCGTCAAACACAAATTTTCTGTCTGCATCCTCTGTCCGTTCCAGCGGGGATGCATCATTTTTACAGCCTACAGATGAAATCGGGCTTCTCAGAGGAGTCAGAATAGAGCACTTTGAGATGGTGTCAGTTGTGGACCTGTGGAAAATACAATTCTGCTTAAAAAAGTTACACTGGAACATCCCACCTGCAATTTAGACTTTGACACTTAAAAATCACACAAACAAACGACGGAGCCGAATCTCAGCAGCGTTCATCACATCACCAGAAGACTTCTAAGAGTATGTCATCGATATGATGAAGCAACACAACGCCTTGGGGCAAAGCCAAATCTGCCAGGACTTGTTTAAGGACATAATTTAAAAACTGCTGGTGAGTCAACAAAGCCCTGCGGCAAACGAGAATAGGTGAACTGTTTTGCCTTAAAGGTAACAGATTTTGAGATTCTGCATGGGCACGTATTTTCTGACAGCCAAGCAGGATTTGATCACTGGACCCCAAAATTTCAACCCACCACAACTAAAAACCTTCAGGTTCACACCTCACCAAGCGTGTACGGTTCTGTCAGTGGCTCTGACATTTTCACCGCATCAGCCGCTCCTTCAGATCCCACATGAAGTCAGGTCAAGTTTATTTGTACGGCACATTTCAGCAACAAGGCAGTTCAAAGTGCTTTACATCATAAAAACACAAAATTAAAGAGTCACGTTATTAATAATTCTTAATAAGAAGGAAGAACGATTTGTTCGAAAGAACGAATCTTTTGAGTGAACGAACTGAACCAAATCACTGATTTGTTCCTTACTTGGTTCAGTTGAGAAAATAAATCAATAAAATAAGAACGAAATAATAATAAAACAACACTTTGCTCAGTTGAGTTCAGCGGGAGTGGAACTTCCTCATTCTGTGACTCACTAATGTCATAAATCTAAACCACTTAGCAGCGTGCGCCATGTGGGCAGGGCGGGATTGTTGTTCACACCTGCGTGAAAGTCACTTGAGATTCATTTACTGTAAATAAACTTCATGAATCACTCAGAAGATGAAAGAGTCCGACTCTGCCCTGAGGAACCATTTCCTCCTCGCGGGGATTTGCTCTCGGGCTTTTGGCAGCGGTGAACGTTTATCCAAACTAACTGCTAATGTTGAGTCAGGCTTCATGAAAATAAATGTGCACACGCCCTGTCCCCATTATCTTAACAGACTGAGCGACACAAAGTAACGAGAAGACAGGAGACAGAAGAAGAGCGAGAGAGACTCACAGCAGCCAAGCTGCAGCAGCGGGGCGCGGGAGGGCGATCTTTAGGTCATAACAATAAGAAGCAGAAAAGAAAAACTCTTGTTTACGTTTTTTGAATGGGTTGCTTGCTGTTGTTGTGTTGTGACACTCGCTAAGGGATTCAGTGAACAAACTGCTGATTCACACAGAAACAACATACTGCCAAGTGATTAGTTTGCTTAGTACTGTGCTGGAAGTGGCGCTGTTTATTTGTGTACTGCACGGCTAAACATATTTAGTTCTTTGCCTCTAGCTTTAGAAACTGGACAATTTCACTCAGTCCCAGAGGAGGATCCAAAATGTTCTCTGAAATGCATTTCTTATTTGATTGTCTTTTGTATACTGTTATGGTTCTGGCTCTTAAACCATAACAAATGAAAGGGAAGGAAGGAATGGGTTAACTTAAGAGGAATTTATTTAACAAAAATAATAGCTGGTTAGAAAGGAAAGGGAGGAAAGGGGAGACAAAAAGAATGAGCTCTGTAGTCAGAGAAAGTGGTGGATCTGACATCATCTGGAGACACTGGCCAGCTGCCTCCACCTCCAATCAGCACCAATTAAGGAGAAACATGGACGTTAGAGACCCAGAGGAAAAGGCCTTGGGTCGTAACAATACGACTCTCAGAAATGAATTGTTTGGTAAAGTTCTTGATGTTTACCTGGATTGTTTTTATTTGAGTGATGAAGATAAACTACAGTATTTATTTAAATATTGTGTTTCAGTTAGCTCAGTTTGTTTTAAAAGCCTGACATCTTCTAAAGACGACACTTTCTGTTTGAAGGATGTTGGTCTCTGTCTGCATCTTTGAAATATATTTGTCTTATATGGGCGCCTTTTATGGTGTACAGCACAAAAGAAATAAACTAAACTTACTACCTAACTAACTAACTAACTAATAAGCTGTGTGAATTAAAGGATTCTGTGAACGAATCATTTTAATGAACTGATTCTAGAGATTCAGTTCACTTCAAATAGCTGCCGTTTCCATCACTACCGGGCAGCCGGAAGTCGGAGACGTTTACTTCCGGGTTAAAAACAACAATCTTTATTTAAAATAAACAAATAAATTTAGAAAACACAGCACTTTAATAAACACACAAATGACAATTTTTATGAAAAATTTACTGACACTTTTCTTTAAAAAATAAATAAATAAAACAAACCGACGCATTACGATGACGCATTCAAGGACAGCCTTAAAAATCGGATCAAACGAGCGCTGAACGTTAAAAAGGCCGAAAACCTCAGCGCACGTTGCTTTTAACAAAAGGATCGGATAAAAACAAAAAAATAGAAACGATACTAATAAAAAATATTATGCTTAGGGTTTTACGACGGCAATCACATGGATCATTTAGTCGTTTTTCTAATAAATGAGACTTTTATTAAATGTTAAGAGCATTTTTGCTGCTTTGTTTGTTTCACTCTGTGCTCCACATTGTCCAAACAGAAATAATTTACTTAATTTATTACATCTGAAAGAAGCAGTTAAGCTGTCATAACTTGTTTGTGCGTGAAGGTGATCATTTCCGACTTTTATTTGCAGTACGCGAACGCCGCATGGCTGGGACTCTTCATCCGTGGAGGAGGAGGAGGGGGTACTGTTGTCATCCATCGGGGTAGCGAGTCGGGCTTTTGTCCAGGAGAAATGGCCGGGATTAAAGGTACAACGCGTCTTTAATTTCCGAAACCGTTTGGATTTCGGTTCGGATTACGTCACCGGATTAAAAACGCGCACGAGCGCTTTATAGAAAAGCTAAGAGGTGTTAGCATGGCGGCCCGGGCGGGGGTACCGCAGGGGGGCTAGCTCCTCAGCCCGCATTGTTTTCCCGCCTCCCCGCCGGTTCGTGGTTGTAGTTAACCGTAATGAATGCGGTTCTTACCGCCGGTGAGAGGCGAACCGAGCCGCGGATTAACGGCTCGGCCGGCCGCTGCACGTGAACCGGCTGGTCCGTCACATGAGGAGGCTCGGCTGATGGTCTCCTCCTCCCACCTCCTCTCTCTGCCTGTCTTCCAGCTCTCATCAGCCTGTCCTTCGGAGGAGCCGTCGGCCTCATGTTCCTCATGCTCGGATGCGCCCTCCCCGTTTACGAGTGAGTAGCAGCGACACGGAACCGACCCGGAACCGGGCCGGTTCGGACCCCGTTTAAGACACATTCATGGTTGAACTTTGGGTTGCCAGGTTTGTTTGTTGTTAGCGGCTGAATGCGTCCATTACCAATGTCCAACTAGTCATCCTCCTCCCTGTCCTCTGTGTCCTCTCTAACATCTGTCCCTCCTCTGTCCAAACAGGCTCTGTCTCTAACTTTGTCCCCCAGTTGTCCAGCCGGTCCCGCACCTCTAATCCTGTCCACTCCTAAAATCAAATCAAATCAAATTTTATTTGTATAGCACATTTCAGCAGCAAGGCATTTCAAGGTGCTTTACATAATTAAAAAACAAAATAAAAACAGCATGTGACAATGAATAAACAGTAAGAAAGAGACAAACATCAAAACCCCGCACTCTAACCCTAAT
>NC_051438.1:27910040-27941895 GCF_001649575.2 Kryptolebias marmoratus | reverse complement strand
TGTAGTGATCCGGACAGGTAATGTCCTGCTATGCGGTGCCGGGGGGCCAGACACATTCTGGAGGAAGATGGGTGTAAAGATAATATCTGGACCCCGGTCTCAGACCTCAGAAACGCAGAGGTCTGCTACGTTAGCGCTAATGAGAGTCGTGCCGAGGCGAACCTGTTGATCCATTCCATCCGTAAATTTGAGAAACTCTGGTCCGGAAGATATTTCTTGTGAAAAGGGGACGTAATCCAGTCCTGGAAAAAAAATCAGGACTTTTCCAGCCAGCTTTGTTTTTAAACGTTCCTGCTGTGATCCCAGACCATTCGGAGACACGAGACAAAAGACGAGGACTGAAAGTGAGCCGTAGGGAGACGGAGGACAAAACAGGGGGGAGTGTGGCGAAGACAGTCCAGGCAGGATGGAGAAAAGTTTCAGGAGTAAGCAAAGGTCAAAGGTCAAAGGAAAGGTTTACAGACAGCGGTGAGAGCAGCCATGTTGGACGGTTTGGAGACAAAAAGACAGGAGACAGAACAGGAAGTGTCAGAGCTGAAGATGTTGAGGTTCTTCTTGGGAGGGACGAGGATGGACAGGATTAGGAATGAGGACATCAGAGGTCCAGCACAGGTTGGAGGACTGGGAGATAAAGTTAGAGATGGTTTGGACATGTCCAGAGGAGGGACAGAAGGATGTTAGAGACAAAGAGGACATATATGGATGCAGTTAGAGAGGACAGAGGACACAGAAGACAGAGTTAGATGGAGGAGGACTCGCTGGAAAAGAAGCATCCAAAAGAAGACATAATAAAACTTTAGTTTCTATAAAATGGGTGTTTTTTAATTAAAGCTGGAGTTCAAATGCAGCTGAAGGATTCACAGAAACCGGGTCAGTTTTTGCTGTTTTTGTTTTTATTTAACTTAAAGCCTCAACAGCTGTCAGAAAACCACTAAATTCACCCCAACCTGCACCAAAAGTCTGAGCAAAATCAGCCGAGTCACGATTTGTTGCCAACAATTACGAGTCGTTTGTTTACATTCAGAGAAAAGGGGACGTTCTTCTTCTTCATCTGAAAAGAAACGGCGACAGAAGCCGAGTCGATGTAAACAAAGACGAGGAGTATTTGATTTTTACAAAACCTGTCATGAGTTTGAGTTAAATTAACCCTCAAACGATCATTTCCTGTAGAAACTGTAAGAAACTCAAATCAAAACACTGAAAAATCACATCTTTTTCCGTCTAATATGACTTTAAAATATTCATCCTTGTGTTTGACTTTAATTTGAAGAACTAGAGTCAGATTTCCATTCAGAGATGATAAGATTTTAATTAAAAGGATGTTTTGTTTTGTTTTTATCACAGAAAATAAACATTTAAAAAAACGGGAGCAGTATTTATAAAACGGGAAGTAAATTCAGACTTTATTCCAAAATAATCTGAAAACTTTAAATAAACGTGTAGGAACCTTCAGAGCTGCGAACTAGAACCCAAACAGTTCTTCCTGAACCACATCAGACGGTTTGGAGTTTCCTGCAGCGGGGAAACGCGGGTACGTGCTCAGCGTAAACAAACACCCGGCCTTCACCTCTGCTTCGTTTCTCTCTCCTCCCACCGCAGCAAATACTGGCCTCTGTTCCTCCTCTTCTTCTACATCCTGTCCCCCGTCCCCTACTGCGTCTCCCGGAGGCTGGTGGACGACACCGACTCGGCCAGCAACGCCTGCAAAGAGCTCGCCATCTTCCTCACGACGGGCATCGTCATCTCAGCCTTCGGCCTGCCCGTCGTCTTCGCCCGGGCGGAAGTGGTGAGCGACCGAAGCCGAAACAAACAAACAATTTGTTCTCATGCCAGACTGATACGGCTGAATAAAAATGGCCGCAGTTCGGCCGTTTTTATCAACCACTGAGCTGAAATTCGGATCGTTAGTAGCTGAAGTAGCTGAAATTTTTGCCTATTTGGAGTCCATGGATTTTAGGAAAACTTTAGGGAAATAATCATTCAGCTGGTTAACATTTGGAGCTGACCTGACACAATGGCCGCCGTAGCTGATCCACGTCAGCTGCGGCGGCCATCTTGCTGAGAGTCATTCAAGGTAACACTGTCAGGAAGGGCGGCGGTGGACAAGCATTCCTCCAGGGAACTCCGGGTTTGTCGTTTTAATCTCGTCTGGAATCTGTCCGGATGTGAATCATCGGAATGAATCCGGACCGGAGCGGCGAACCAGACTCCTTGTTTGTTGTTTCTGGCGCCCTCTGCTGTTTGCTAACCCAAACGCCTGGTGTTTGCAGATCGCCTGGGGGGCGTGCGCGCTCGTGCTAACGGGTAACGTAGTCATCTTCGGGACCATCCTGGGCTTCTTCCTGGTCTTCGGATCCAACGACGACTTCAGCTGGCAGCAGTGGTGAAAGTTCAGTCCGAACTGTTTTTATTAGCGTTCCGATCCTCCTGGTATTACCGTTCGATTGTTGTTGTTATTTATAAGACGACCCATCCGTAGACTTACTCCAAACCAGTGCAATATTTTATTTTTTTATTTTGACTCGCCTGCTCGGTATTAAAACAGCTGACTTTTATCTGGAATATGAGTTTTTCTGTCTCTGTTGTGAGTTTTCTGCGTTCGAACGTTGAGTTATTTTGTAAAATATGTGACAAAATCGATCCAGGTGACGACCTGTCTTTGTTTTATTTAATTTGAGTTTGTTATTTATTCCCTTATCAGCTAAAACTGACTCTTCATGTGGGTTTAAAGTTGTTTTTGTTACATTAAAGAGTAAAACTTCAGCTCTAACGACAGTTAACGTAACGTGGCAACATAAGGCTGCTTCTGAAAGAATCCGGGTTTTACCGACACCAGAAACCTCAGTTCCTTGTTTTTTTTTCTCCTAACACGAAACAACTTTCCCGTCGTCGGGTTAAACTGACTCGAAGCGGAACATTTATTCATCGATTCGCACATTTCAGACAGATCTGCCTCAAAGGATTGATCAGGACATCCGGAGCTACAGCCGGACTGAACCGGAGACACGGGACTCGCTCGGTGTCAGGTCCATGATTTGATTTAAACTCGACATGTTGGATCCAGAGCTGCAGCACGTTCTGTCGCATAGAACCACACCGGCATGACAAAGGTGGAACCTGTTAAAGGTTTGCTTTAATGTCTGAGCTCTCTGGTGTTCCCCGGTGTGTTCTCCGGTACTCTCTGGAGCTCTCCGTCGTTCCCCGGTGTTCCCCAGAGCTCTCCGGTTTGTTCCCCGGAGCTCTCCGGTGTGTTCTCCGGTACTCTCCGGAGCTCTCCGGTTTGTTCCTCGGAGCTCTCCGGTACTCTCTGAAGCTCTCCGGTTTGTTCCCCAGAGCTCTCCGGTGTGTTCTCCGGTACTCTTCGGAGTTCTCCGGTTTGTTCTCCAGTGTTCTGCTGCTGCATGCCGTTCGCCGCTTTAACAACTAACCATCCGAAGATTTTTTTCGCCCTCTTCATTGCGTTTATTTACATTTCATCCTCACACGAACCAGATCAGTATTTTTTTCTTTGTGTCCTGACCTTGGACGGTTCTTCTTCTGTGGTTCTGTTTGCACGGCAGATTTTAAAGTTACTCATTGAAAGCTGTAAAATAAAACACAAAATAAATGTCATCCTGATCTACATCAGATGGTATTTTACTCTGTTAGTTTTCCGAATTTATTGAGACAGTTTTGAAATGCCGGTATGCGCTCAACGTAAACAAAGCTCTTTTTTTCTGCAGAATTTACTCAAAGATGCGTCAAAACCGTCAGACTTCTCCATCTGCCACCGTTGTTGCCCTGTGTTCAGTCTCTTCGGCTGTTTCTGTAGGTAAAGACCACCTGTTAGTTAGCCGTCGTTAGCGTTTTTTTTTAATTATTTTAAACGTCACATTACCCGTCGATGCGGCAACAAAACTGCGTGGATTTCGTTTCTCGGTCTTCGTCCTAACGTCACAGCCGCAGAAACGTGGAGTTTGATTCATCTTTACGTTTTATTTGTTGCGTTTAATCCAAACACAAACCAACGTTTTACGGCTTCAGAGATGTTCAGTTTGATTTATTCTCTGCTCAGATTAAATGAATATCTTCTGTCGACGTTAACAAAGATGGACGGATCGTCTCTGTCTTCTTCCGTCCTTCTAAACTGAAGACACAAGGTCCGTTTTTTTCTTAAAAGCAGCCATGTTGAGGTAAAAAACTGGACCAACTGTGTCTCTTGTTGCTGGAAGTTTTTGGAACCAGAGTCCGTGCAGTTCGGCTGTCTGGCTTTAAGCCCCGCCCACTCCCCCAATCGGTGTCACATGACCTTTCTTTAAGCATGATGTCACTGATTACAGCTAAACTGTTTAGAAAAGTTCTTATTTGAGCAGCAAGGTAAAAGCTATGTGTTGGTTTACACGGCGGGGGCGGGGCTTCAACTTCAGAGGTCAGTTCGCACGCCGTCTTTGTCCGAAAAGAACAACATGGCAGCTCAGTCTGAGGTTTAAGTCCTTCAAAATAAAAGCTGTTTAATATTTCCCCTACTTGTTTTTCTGATCATCTTAAAAACGGCGGATCTGATCCGGTTCGTTGCCGACGCCATCTTGGATCAGAATGATGATTGGAGGAGAGGCAGCGGCGTCGAACCTTCCTGTGTTTCAGTTTTCAGATTTCCTGATAAAACGCAGCCCGGTGTGTCGCTGTCGGGTGGGTTCCTGAGAGGATTCTGTTTGTGTTTATTTATTTGGTGGGACATTTTGTGTCTTCAGCGCCGTTTTCTATAAACAACCTTTGTGTTGACGGAAGGGAGGTCAGCATGGTGGTTTCCTTTTGTTTCTCTTTCTTTTTTTTTAAATAAATGCCATTTTTGAACATCCTCTCTTTGAATGACTGGTGATTTGTTTCATTAGATGTTTCACAGAAATTAAAATTAAAGCAGGATCTAAAATCTGCGCCGTACTTCAGTAATGAACCAAACTCAGACAATAAAGACAATTATTTTTAATTTAGTTTAATTTGTAGAAAGAAGTTGAAGATCAGTTGCTCAAAGACTTCAAACTTCCTGTCAGATATAACAGAGATAGGCATCAAATCCTCGTTTAAAAACATCATATATGACATTTTGTTCCTTAACCCTTTAACTACCCGCTCAACCATATGGCTGAGGTAATTTTGGGTCACTATATCTCAGTGAGAGGAGTACCTAACTTGGTTCAACCTGTTTAAGCCATCTCTACCATTTGGCTGTGATTCGCTATCCTAAAGATATCCACTAGAGGGCACTGTTTCTTTGAATAGTATTCTTCTTCACTCCCGCTCCAACCAGGATGTCCAAAACACAAAAATCATCTTACACATGTTGACTGTTTTCATTGAAAATTTGAAAGGTAGGGATTGTTTTCTGATATATATGTGTGTTAGAGTCCTTACTAAACAGAATTATGTTACTTGATATAATCTAAAAAGATAAATTAAATGTCTAATAATTTTTTAAAAACATGGTCAACCAAACGGTTGATTTGTCACTTGATGGTAAATGTAGCAAATTAAATTAAATAAAATTGACCTTTTTGCAATAAAGTCATAACATATTTTTTATTTATTGCTGTAATAATGAAATATAAAGTGTTATTACATCATTATACATCACGGATAAGCTGAGATAATTACTTTACACGTTAATTTTTGTTACTTTCTGAGTTTACATGAGTGAATATGGTAAAACTCTAGAATTTATGTGGGGAAATATAATTTTGACAAATAATTCCCTTTCAACTAAATGACACAGGCTGGTATACTAATATTACTACCAATGTCAGATGTTTTTAATCATGATTTCATTTTAATTTGTTAAAGAACTACTAGATGGACGCTAAAACCTACTATGGTGCAAGGCCGTGCGTTCTTCTGGTGCTTGTACCAGAAAATCCCCAGGAATATGATGGAGGTCTGAGTGATTATGATGATCCTGTAGAAGATCCTGATTTTCACCCCACACAAGCAGATGGTGCTGGAGACAGCTCTTTTGAATCCCTGGATGAAGAGGAGGCTCTCTCAACAAGCCGAATTTCTAAACAGCCACCACGTAAAAAGAGCAGAGAAGGAAAACAAAATCTAAAAACTGTTCCCTTGGAGGGGCCAGGTGACAACCCTGACCCAAGTGACACCCCAGCACCAAACACAAGCACAAGAAGAATCTGGAAGCATGAAGACATTGAGGAGTTCCAGGTTCCAAATTCAAGATTTGAACCACCTGAAGCTGTACACTCACCCTTCCAGTACTTCAAAATGCTCTTCACTGATGACATGATTGAACACAATGCACATCATACCAATTTTTACTCTTCTCAAGAGTTGGGGGATCCAATCAAGACTAGCCCCAAAGAGATAGGGCATTTCTTAGCAATCCAGTTCAAGAAGCCAATAACCAAAGTGGGCCGACCATCATGCAGCTCTCCACCACAAGAGAAGACCGGCTACAGCCGTAGACCCTCAGGACCAAAACCACAACCAGATGTGTGCTACAACAACTTGGGACACTGGCCTCTTCACAGTGAAAAGCGGGGGTGATACAACCTTTGTCCAAAAGGAGTGTCTCGGTGGAAGTTTAGCAAATGCAGTGTTTTCTTGTGTTTCAATGCAAACCAGGAATGCTTTGCAGCATATCACCAAAGGTAAACTGGATCTAATGTACAAAAAGCATTGGCACTGTTGCACAACCACACAGATGTGATGTTTTGATATGTTTGGCAGAGTTTTTCTGTGTTTGTAATGTTTTATCACAGTTTTAATGGAAACTAGCTACTATTTCAGACAGTTGACCAGACGTGTCTCGTGTGAGGAGTGTTGAGATATTGAAATGATAAATGCAATTTTACTATTGTTTTGCATGAAATTGTTTACCTTTTTGAATATAGTCAGAAGTATATTGGATGTTATTTCTGTGCTGTTGCACTTTATACAGATGAGAAAATTAGAAATTCCATATTTCCTTGTTCGAAGCAAAATTTTCCTTGTTTGTGATTAAAACGAGAGATAATTTGTGGTATACTCAAATGAATAAATAGTATTCAATGCCCCAAACATTTTTTGTTTCTTATTTCTTTATAAATTAGCACTTTATGTTAATTAATTTTCTGTCCCTGGTATTTGTATGAAGTTTTGTACTTAAACCATCAAGTGACATCTCGACCGTTTGGTAGAGATCAATATTTTTAAAACCACAGGGTATGTAGAAAAAAAAAATATTGATTTTGCTTATGACTCACCTAAGGGTAAAACAAATGCAAAGAAAATTTTTTTTCACTGGTTATTTCTTGGTGGGGTTGTTAAAGGGTTAAAATACCTAAAAATCTGCTTCTTGTTCACCCGATTTCCATTTTCTGCAAAAAAAGAACTGAATTTACTAAAATAAAGTGATTATTTAGGTGATTCTAGTGTCATCATGTTGTTTTGCAGCTAAAACAACAAAAATATATTTATATAAAGCAGTTTAAGACTTTAAAATATAAATAAAGTTTTAAAAAGTTGACAATAACTCAAAGAAGTGGCCCTTTAGTTGAGTTTGTCTCCCTCTGCTGGTGGAAAGTGGAGCTGCAGCAGCAAAAAAATGTAATTCAGTTAATTTGACTCTTTTTGAGGCAAACCTTGATGTGGAAGTCGCTGCTGGATTCAGCAGAAACATTCGGACCGTTTTCTGATCTGAGGCTAAATAAAAAGCCGAACTGTTCCTTTAAACGTCCTGGCAGACAGGTGAGGAGTCACTGAGGGCAGAAATCTGGTGGACTGGGTCTCAGCGGTCACAGGCACATTTCCAAGCGTTTCTTCAGGTGCTGCAGGTATGTGACGCTCTGGGCTCTGAAAGCTGCGAGACACGACTTGTCCGGCTCTCCTGACTGCTTCGCTGCCGGAGGCGACTCTTTCAGATCGAGGAGCTCTGTAGGTTTTTTTCTCCTTCCAGGCAGCAGGCAGACAGCCTTCGCCTCCATGTTGGGTTAATCAACACCTGCCTCGTGTGAAGCGTCAGGAACCGGACCCGGGCGAGGATGAGGAGGTTTTTCCGAGCCCACAGGGACGAGGACTACAGTCAGATCCAGTACCTGACCGCCAAGTGCACCCGCCTGGCCCACGACAAAGGTAGGTCCAGACGGTCCTTATGTTCCTCGCAGTTTAGGGAACAGATCCCTTCAGGAAGGTTTTACTGATCCAGCAGAAGTTAGAAACATTCAGTCAGTGCATCGGAATCATTTCAAAGGTTTTGAAGCTAAAATAAATCAGAAGAAATCATAAAAGGTGCTTCTTCTCAGAGTTAAAAACTTCACACTAAAATTAATAAATGTGACGCATCGAGAGCCAAACAGGATCGCCAACAAGGCAGGAAGTAACAAATTCAGACACAATCGTGTTTAAACTTTGGTGATTTTTACAGATTTTTACCTCAAATTCAGCTGATGTTTGATGATGTCACACAAACGTTTCAACTGACGACACATTTCAAATCTTTGCATATAAAACTTTTCGTACTCACACAGTTCATGAGCTACTCGTACAGATTACACATCAGAACGTAGGTATTTCTGTCCTCTTTCACCCTGTGTGTGTCTCACTGCTGTAGGACTTACAGTTTTCTCTCAAATCCCCACAGAGTACAGAGAGCGCACACCGACGCCTCCGCAGACAGGAAGTGAAGGCTCTCCTCCACAGAACGCTGCAGGAACCTAAAAACTCAAACGTGTGACCGTCAGGGTCTCCCGTCGCTCACGGTTCAAGAAGCTTTAAGATCTGACTCGTAGTTTTCGTGCAGCGACTCTTTCTTTTGAGGCTTACTTTTCAGTAAGTCTGTTTCTGTCTGCGTCTTAGGTGACAAATGTGGTTACCGTGGCGACCATCGTAGTTGTTTTGATCTCGGTTCTCTCTACACATCTTCTACGGCCCGTTGTCTCCAACTGTAGGCTTTATTCTGTTTGCTGAGATCTTTATAAACTGTTGGAGTTCCAGAGTTTCTTCAGAGATTTTCTTGTTGACGTTCATGAAGCCGTTTATTCAGGTCCTCAATCTCCTCGTTTCGTTTTTGTTTCCCTCCATGCAGCAGTGTTGGAACGAGAGTTTCTGGTGTCCGGGGAGAAGGAGCGGAAGCTGCAGAATGACCTGGAAGCTGCGACGTCCCGCCTCCTCCGGCAGGAACACCTGAACCTGGAGCTCAGGATCCACCAGGACCAGCTGGTCCGCAGGATCCAGCAGCAGCAGGTGGACTCAGTGTGATACCTGTACCCACACCTACACCTGCACCTGCATCTACACCCACATCTGCACCCGCACCCGCAAATGAAAAATGTTTAAACTAAACTCTTTCTGAATTATTTGTATTGTCCATAAATCTGAGTTTTATCAAATTTTTGCCTCACTGTGGAGATATTATAACTGAAACATTTTTATAGGAGGTTTTGTTGATTTTTGGCAAAGTTTCTATAATAAAGAAAGTTTGAAATAAAAACAGGAGTTCCGTAGATCTCAGTGTTTGTTAGATGTTTGGAGCGCGTCCCTCAGGTCCCTCATGTAGATCTGACAGGTTTGGACTTGTCTCAAACTGTTTCATATGTCCTCTGACGTTTGTCCTGACATGAAGACATGAGGACGTCCTGAAGTGATGACTGCTGTCCCTTCTTCAGGACCTGGTGGACGTCCTGCGGCAGCGCGTGGTCCTGCTGGCGGAGGAGACCTCTGGAGACGCAGAGCTCCTGCGGCGGGTCAGCTCCGAGCTGCTGTGTCTGCAGAGCTCCGAGGTGAAGCTGGAGGTCCTGGTGGAGGAGCTGCACGCTGAGGCCCAGCGCCGAGCTGCGGCGGTGGAGGGCCTGCAGACGGAGCTCCGCGCTGAGGCCCACCGCAGAGCTGCGCTGACCGAGAGCCTGCAGGCGGAGCTGCGCAGGTAGGCCCACTGCAGCATGAGCCGAAATCAGAGGTAAAGAAAAGATCCTTTCTGCCTTATTATGATTTATAAGAATAATTAAATGATGTTTTTCACTTTTTGTCCTGAACAGTAAAACTTTGGAGCTCGAGGAGCTGAAAGAGGCCAACAGAGTTCTGACGGAGGAGCTGAGGGATCTGCACAGAAACCATCAGCAGGAGGTCAGAGCTTCAAAAAAACTTTATTATAAATGATTTTCTGTAATAACTGGTTTTTACTGACGATAATAACTTATCGTAGAGGATTATGACTCTGAACACAGAAGTAAAACCTTTTTCCTTTTGTTTATTTTGTAAAAATGTGAATTTTTTCTTCTAAACAAACAGTATTTTTATTTTTTCCCCTCCTGAACGTCTCTCCTCTCAACAGTAAAATATCATCGTGTTGATCTGTTTCTAACTGCAGGGCGATGAATGCAGCGTTTATTTGTTTATTTATGTTTGTTTGTTTATTTGTTTTGTCTCATTTTTCCTGAAAGACGTCTCATCTGCGTAAATATTCTAATTAATTAAAAAACAACAGAAACACAACTTTAAACGATAAACTGAGCTGTGAAAACAAAAATTTCCTCCAATTGTCTCCTCGGCTCTGAGGGTTCAGATCGAACCGTCAGCAGATGGCGCCTCGAACCCACGGAGGAACGAGGTCCTCGAAGAGGAACCAAATTATTCTCTTTATTTATGAAATCAGGACAGAAGAACGAGGAGCAGAACCAGCTGCTAAAAACAGAAACTTTTGACTCATTTTACTAAAAACCAAACGAGCTTCAGATTCATCAGGAGTTTGATTAAAATAAACCTGAACTTCAGCTGAAATAATCTGAGTAAACTCATTCAAACCTTCAGCTGATAGGAGCTGAAACCTTCGGCTGAATGGAGCTGCAACCTTCGGCTGATAGGAGCTGAAACCTTTGGCTGATAGGAGCTGAAACCTTTAGCTGATAGGAGGTGAAACCTTTGGCTGATAGGAGCTGAAACCTTTGGCTGATAGGAGCTGAAACCTTCGGCTGATAGGAGCTGAAACCTTCAGCTGATAGGAGGTGAAACCTTTAGCTGAAAGGAGCTAAAACTTTCAGCTGAAAGGAACTGAAACCTTCAGCTGATAGGAGGTGAAACCTTCAGCTGATAGGAGGTGAAACCTTTAGCTGATAGGAGCTGAAACCTTTAGCTGATAGGAGCTAAAACTTTCAGCTGAAAGGAACAGAAACCTTCGGCTGATAGGAGCTGAAACCTTCAGCTGATAGGAGCTGAAACCTTTAGCCTCCTCCTTTGATCAGCGTGTTCTTTTGTTTGTCTGTTAGCAAAATATCTCACCAACCACTGGAAGGATTTAACAAAACTCCCAGAAAGCGACCCCTGAACATGCCTCTACAGCTGATTAACTTTTCGAGTCATTCCAATTTAAGATGGCCGCCACAGCCAGCTGATTAAGCGAGCTCATAAATGGCGCCAACGCAGCTGTTTTTACAGATGTCGGCGTGGTCGTAGCTGAGAGTCATTCCTGACAGATCAGATGATTCGTTGTTTATTCCGAGGAGATGATGGACGAGGTCAGACGTCTCCGTCGTCCCTCAGCTGTCCAACCTGACCGTCCTCTGTCTGTCTTCCAGGTGCAAGCTCTGCGGCAGCAGAACGACGGGAGTCTGAGGAAGCTGCAGCAGACGGCCGATCAGCTGGAGTGGTTCTGCCAGCAGCAGCGCTCCTGGATGTCCTGCGTCAAACGGTGGTTTGAGTGACAGGAAAACCGCTCGCTTACCTGATAACACCAACAGATTACACCTGACCTCACCTGAGGGTAAAACTCAGGTGTATAGGAAGAATTATGGATCGTATAAATTTAACTGTTGAGACAAAGAAGCTTTAATTCGTTTATAACAGTTTTACAGATACTGAGGTTAAAAAAACGACTTCTGTGTTAAAACACACGCTGGTAATTACATGATCGCCCTCCCCGTGTGTCCCTGTCTCCCGGCAGTAAATCATGTTTTTATGATTTTCATCATATTCTGCTTCCTGCTTCCGGCTGATTTCTTGGATTCATTTAAACCAACAAACGTTTGGATTTTTTTTTTCCGCTGCTGCCGAGTTTGGAGATAAATCGTTCTCATTTCGACGGCTAACAGGATCCCGTCGGTGTGACGGAGGGACGTTTGTCCTCCCCAGGTTCAAAGACGGCCTGACGGAGGAGAGGGACGCTCTGCTGAGGAGGGTCGGCGTCCTGGAGGATGAGGTGGAGAAACAGAAGGTGGTGTCACGAGACGGAGGGACGACGAAGGGCCTCGCCTGTCCCCTGCAGGCTGCAGACAGGTGAGGACAGATGGGACAGGTGGGGACAGGAGGGAACTGGTGGAGACAAGTGGGACAGGTTGGACAGTTGTAGACAGGAGGGAACAGATGGCACAAGTGGGGGACAGGAGGGAACAGGTGAGGACAGGTAGAGACAGGTGGAGAAAGCTAGGGACAGGTGGGGACAGATAGAGACAAGTGGGATAGGTTGGACAGTTGTAGACAGGTGGGAACAGATGGGGACCAGTTGGACAGGTGGGGACAAATGGGAACAGGTGAGGACACATGGGGACCAGTTGGACAGGTGGGGACAAATGGGAACAGGTGAGGATAAATTGGACAGGTGAGGACACATGGGGGCAGTTGGGGACAAATGGGAACAGGTGAGGACACATGGGGACTGGTGGGACAGGTGTAGACACATGGGGACAGGTCCAGACAGGAGATAAATCATATTAATCCCAATCTGAGCTTTTATTCTGAAACATTTAAAATGTTTCTGGAGATCGGGACGTGATCTTCAGCTCTCTCTGGAGCGGTTCTCAGCTGGGATGAAGATCAGCTCCTCCAGATTTGAGACCAGTGTCCTCAGCCTGGAAAGGTGGACGGATCTGTCCGGGTTGGGACTGAGGTGTTGTCTCAGGTTTTGTTCCTGAGCGAAGGAGACTCGGTGCAGCTGCTGCAGCGTTCCGTTCCCTGAGCTGTAAGGTGAACCTCTCTGTTTCCTGATTGGTCCACGGTCCTCACCTGTGAACTCTGAGTCGTCTCTGAAGGAACCAGATCTCAGACGCAGGAGGTTCCTTCTCAGGGCGGAGACTCGTAGAGACTCGGAGTGGAGCCGCTGCTCCTCCTCGTGGACAGGAGTCAGGTGAGGTGGTCCTGGACGCCTCCCTAAGGAGGTGTTCCAGGCTCGTCCAACTGGGAGGAGACCCCGGGGAAGACCCAGGACACACTGAGGAGACTATGTCTCTCAGCTGGCCTGGGGACACCTTAGCTGTGGACAGAGACGTCTGGACTTCCTGCTAAACATGAACAAACGGCAGATAATGGACGGACAAACATAAAATCTGTTTTCCTTCCAGTCTAACATCGTGGGACGCCGACGCAGTGTCCGGTCTGGAGTCTCGGTACGAGGAGCTCGTTAACCAGGTAACCAACCGCTAACCAGGTAACCAACCGCTAACCGGGTAACTAACCGCTAACCAGGTAACCAACCGCTAACCAGGTTTATTACAGTCAAGGTAAAATATTTCAATACAAACTAAAGATTTTACAGAATAAAATCCCAGCGTTCCTTAAAGGAAGAAGTTCTGATCCGTCAGCCCTCAGACTCTGTGTTGACGATGACTCTCAGCTACTGAGTTTTATTTGTTTTCGTGTTTTTAAGGTGGATTAGCTGTGGTGGCCATCTTAAAAAGGACAGACTCAGACTGTTAATGAGTTTTCGATGTTCTTCCAGCTTTAAAAGTGTTTAAAATCTGAATTAAATTCTTCCACAAACAGAGCTAATAATGACAAGGGTGCGACCAGAAGGTCTCACAGAACCCTGAAGCTCTGAGGAAACGGCGGTCACATCGTTGGGTTTGGATTTAAAGTCTGTAATCAACATGAAACCACACAATGTTTCCCTAAGAACAAAGAACACGTCCATAAACCTTTAAAAGACAAACAAACAAGGAGTTTCATTAAACTTTGGTACCACGAGGAACCTCGTTTGACCTGTGAGCGCTCGTTAAAGGAAACCAGAATTAATCACACTCCTGAAAAATGTGATTAATTTGTCTTTTATGGTAAACGAGCGGCAGTCTAAGGTTCCATGTGTTTGAAGCTGCTCAGAGTAAAACGACAGAGGCTAACAGACTTCACTGCTGTAGTCCAGATATACCGGTTCTCCACTCTGAACTGTGGGTCTGCGCTCAGTGTAAACAAAGGACTTGGCTGAATGGAACCAGGTGGAACTCGGTTCACATGATTGACCTGCATCAGGTTGTCTGTAGGTCAGGGGTCCCGAGTACTGGTCCTTGAGGAACACCATCCTGCATGTTTTAGGTTACCGGGCTTCTGTAGAACCTGAAGAGCTGCTGAAGACCAGGGAACCATCTAAACCCTGCAGGACGTCGGTCCTCCAGGACCATGACTGGGGACCGTTTGTTTAGGGAAATAAAAATGGCGGAATCAGACAAGCGTAGAATCTTGGAGAAGATGTCCCTGACCTGCTTTCAGCCACTTCGGCTGTTTGTAGGTAAACAAACCCGCGTCTCGAATTCTGCTCACGAAGTTTTAATTTGAAGGGACGGTCCAGTCAGGGAGGGTGGAACAGTGGTTAGAGCTGTCGCCTGCCAGGAAGGAGGTTGCGGATTCGATTCCTGACCTGGAGCCTTTCTGGGTGGATTCCATGTTCTCCCTGCGCTCACCTGGGTTTACTCCGGGTACTCCGGTTTCCTCCCACAGACCAACAACATGCAGGTTAACTTCACTGGTAAGGTCTGAATGGTTGTTTGTCTCGTTTGTCCCTGTAATGGACTGGAGACCTGTCCAGGGTGTCCCCTGCCTCTCACACAGGAATCTAGAAAGAATTAGTGGGTAAAAGCAGACGGATGGATGGAACATACCAATGTGAAGGGATATTAAACTTCAGGACAGCGGTTGTTTAGTTTGTGGCTGTTCTCTCAGACGGACCATTTGAACTGACGCTCCGCCTCACGACTCGACTCCCGGCGGACCGATACACGCCTGTCCACGCCCAGTAACACAGACGCCGTTCGGTCCGCGTCTTGCATTGAGGTTGAATATCAGCGAACGTCTCGTTGTTTGTTTCTGAAAAACATTCGGCTAACCGTTAGCCTCGCCTGGTCAAAGACTCTGGCCTCTTTCTCCATCGCCTCACGGTTAATAAGGTCCTAACTACTGATGACTTGTGGACAGAACATCGAACATAACTGGACCCCTAAAGGACTGCTTTTTGGTTTTTTGTTCTAAGTTTAATTTGTGTTTCCCGGTAAACAAGTCACAGCTCCTCCATATTAGGAACAATGCTTAAAGAGAGACCCGTCTAATGTTTCCATATGTTTAAATCCCAGATTCAGTCTGTCCAAATCCCACGACCACAACATTTACATGAAGGTGGCTTCCAGTCCCCTGCGGACCTGCTGCTCTGCCAGAACACTTGTAAAATTAAAGCTTAATGGTCACCAGCTCCATCTGATTCTTTCTGTCTGTCTGCTGTAAAACGTTACAGGGATTTGAGGAAATTTCAATTTAAAAGCTATTTTGCAACCAAACCAACCCACAATGCCCCAGAAACTCTTCCGGGAAGCTTTCCCAGACCCTGACAGGACCTCGAACACTTCATTCTCCTGGAGGATTTTACGGTTTAAAGGCGTTTGCTGCTCTGGGGATTTCTTCATCTCCTGAACGGCAAGTTTGGTGTTTTAAAAACCGGGAAGTTTGTCAGACAGAACGTGGGGCCAGTACTCGTGTGTGGATAAGTTGTCCATCCCTGAAGATCTTCATCCTGTCTTCTCCGTCCGTCAGCTGCACGTCTTCCTCCCATTCTGCATCCAAACAGCAGAAATGACTAATAATGACGGGAGGAGGCGACTGCCAGCAGCCCCCTCTCCTCACAGCCTCTGCTCTGCATTTCTTCGGGTAATTACCCTGATTGAGTGCAGATGATGCAGATTTTTTTTTGTTTTTTCTCCGTTCAGTCCCTGCAGAGCTGAGAGGAGGAGGAAATTTCTCTGGAGGAGCAGGGACTTTCAGAGACACGGAGGAAACAGCTACAATAAAAACACATTTCCAGCTTGAACATGATTTATGGAAACCGCAGATTCACGTTGTCTGGACATGACAGAAAACCGTTTCAGACGCTCGCTGCTTTCTATTAATCAACAGCTAAACTTATTGTCCTGTTTGAATTTCCCCCTGGTGCTTTTCTGCAACTTATAAACCATGAAAATACAAACAGAAGTCCTTCAGAAAAAAAAAGAATGAATAAAAATCTGTGCAGTCACTCCTTTAACCTAAATGCAATTTTGGAAAACTTCAGTCATCAGAAAGGTTTCTTCTTTACACAAACTGCTGGATTTTGAGCAGCTGTTAGCTTAGCTTTAATGGGCTATTAGCTGTTAGCTTAACTCTGTTAGCTGTTCTTTTGACTGACAAGCTGTTAGCTTGAGTCTTACTAACAGTTATTTTGACCTTTGACTAGCTGTTAGCTTGATGTAAACTAGCTGTCAAGTTGACCTTTGATTAGCTATTAGCTCGACTCTAACTGTTAGCTGGACTTTAACTAGCTGTTAGTTTGACTGACAAGGTCTAAATAGCTTTTAGCTCATCTCTGACTAGCTTTAACTTGACTCTGAATATCTGTGAGCTTGAGTCTAACGCCCCTTTTACACGGACTCTTAAGGTTCCGGCTCCACTCTACTCTGCTTGCTTTGTGCGCTTTTCCACCGGCATTTTTTCGAGGCCGGCCCTGGTTTTTTGGTCCCTGCTTCGGAGTAGGGCCAGCTTCGTCGGCGGCGCAAGCTTAGCTCCTGTTCACTCATTGGTCGTGGGTGTGGCCAGATGCAAGCATAAAGAGCGAAGGTAGGAATATAAACAACAGTGTTAGCTTACCCTGCAACGTTTCTGCCGTCTGTCCCCCAGCTGAAGGCGCTGTAAAGCCTGAAATCTCCGGCTGATAACAGCTGTCCTACTCCGTGCAACAATCGCGGCATCCAGAGCGTTTCTTCCACTGCGCCTCTCTTCCTGAAGCCTCAGGAGAATCCCCATAAGTTTAAAAACAGCAACAACACAGGGCCAACGTTGTCCATAGCGCTTCTGTTGTTTACACAACTGGCGCCAAGTTTCGGTAACGCACACTCACCCCCTAACCATTAGCTTGACTCTAGCTGTTAGCTCATCTGTGACTAGTTTTAGCTTGTCTCTGAATGGCGGTTGGCTTGACTCTGTTAGCTTGAGTCTAACTAGTTAGTTTTAACTCTTGACTTGCTGTTAGCATGATTCTAAGTAGTTGTTAGCTTGTTGTAAGCTAGCTGTTAGGCTGACCCTTTACTAGGCATTAGCTTGACTGAATAGATGTTAGCTCATCTCTGACTAGCTTTAGCTTGAATCTAACTAGCTATTAGCTCTATTCTGAATATTAGCTGTTAGCTCAACTTAAAGTAGCTGTTAGCTTAATTCTTAATGAGAATTCTTCTTTTTTTTCCAAACTGATCTTGTTGTCTTCTGACTGGTAATAATAACACAACAAACAAACAGCCGTTTCCCTAAAATAGTAAAATAAATATTAAGAATTTAAGAGCAAAGCTGAAATAAATTGTTTTATCCTCTATTCCCAGTTTAAACGATGACATCCTGACATATTTGGACCCGTTAGCTTTGCTCCCTCTTGTGTTTGTTGTCTTCAGCGATCTTCACCTGCAGTTTGTTTTTCTGTCCTCAGACAGGAAGTCCTCTGAGTCGGTACCAAAAACCTCCGTGAGGACAGAAACCCGGAGCCTGGAGTCGTCTTTTCCTGACTTCAGTAAAACAGAAGATGACGTGCGCTACATATATATGGATTACTTCATGAAAAACCTCCATGTTTGCAGTTTCTCTTCCACTGTTGTCCTCAGATATACGACTGAACTACGACCGTCCGTGTTGTCACAGATGGACATCACATGTGCCCGAAGTTGTCTGGTCACATTTTTCCGTAATTGTCCATTTTTCAAACCTTATAATCAGCGCTGCTAATAGGAGCACCTGAGAATACTCTTCTGTTGTTTTGCCAATAAAACCTCAGCTGGTGCGCAGAGAAACAAACAAAGACGTTGTTGTTGTTGTTTTTACCATAGTGAAGCTCCACCATTGTTGTCTGATGATTACTTCCTTTTATTTGTCAGTTTTCCTTTTCTTAAAGCAGGAAAGTAATTTGGTTCAGATTAACAACAAAAACTGATTTACCAACAGCTGAAGCCCGCATGGCGTCAGACAGGGACAGGAAATCTGTTCAATCTGGGCTTTATTTTCATTAAAGAAAGTTATCAACTTTCTGATTTGAATTTGAGTTTTTAATATTTCTGCCTGAATATGAACTAAAACATTTCATTTTTACAACTCGGGGAAAAAAAATAATTAAAATGACTCAAAATATTTACAATTTTTATTATTTTGGAGGAAAAATATAAAGTCCTAAACGCTGATCGAATCAAAACATGATGGAGGAAATTAGGTAAAAGCTAAAGGTAGCCGAATGTTAGTTAAAGCTAACATTAGCAAAAAGGCTAGCTGAAAGCTAAAATCAGAACTAGGATAGCTAAAAGTAGCAAAAGGCTAGCTAAAAGCTAAAAGCAGCTGAATGTTAGTTCAAGCTAAAAGCAGCAAAAGGCTAGTTAAAAGCTAAAAGCAGCAAAAGGCTAGTTAATAGCTAAAAGTAGCTAAAGGCTAGCAAAAAGTAGCTGAACATTAGTTGAAGCTAAGATTAGCTAAATGCTAGCTAAAAGTAGCTGAACGTTAGTTGAAGCTAAGATTAGCTAAATGCTAGCTAAAAGCTAATAGTAGCAGAAAAAGTTCAGGTTTGCTGAAGCAGATTTTAAAGAGTCCAAAGTTTCTGGAGGAACTGAAGAGACCTGAACGTTTCTATGAAGAAAATCTGTAAATAAAGTTAAATAATCTGAAAACGATAAAAGTTACAGAAACTAAAAGTCACCGCAGCCGTTTGCTGAATGAGCCGAACGTTTAGATATGTGAGCAGCTAAAAGTTAAAGTTTAGCTTTCTCATTAAATCTTTTTTTATTTGGTTTGTTATTTATCCTTAAATTAGTTAGAAACCAGGATCAGCTCTCCTCCTGAGGAAACAGACGTGGCTCTCAGGAAGGTGTGGCCCCGGGCCGGCGGCGGCGCCCCGACCCCCCTGGGGGACACGGCGGTGGCAGCAGCGCCCTCTGACTGCCAGGCGCTGAACGAGTCCGACCCAAACAGGCCGTGAAGGTTTGAGGTGCAGCCGATTAACAACGTGTCGCGTCTGGAAACAGGTCCTGTTTGGACTCAGTAAATCCCAAGCCGGACTCAGACCTCGTAGGTGTTATTAATAGAACAGCTACAGGCGGCGCAGGAAGCCGGCCTCGTCACCCGCCGGGGGAAACGCGGTACAGACATTTAACACCACGACGAGGCGGTAAAAAGTGAGACTCGTTAAAAAGGAGACCTGGAAGCTTTCCAGTTGTTGTGAATAAAAAGTGTTTCTGCTGAAGGAAAAATCGTCCTCCAGTGGTCTGAACCTTCAAACCAAACAAAAAGGAGGACAGAAGGGATGCATGTCGCCCGCCGCCTTCAAACCAAACGTCTTCAGGAAGGAAAAGAAGAAGAGTTGGAGCCGTTTGGGTCGAACCCTGAAAACAACATCCTGGCCGACTCCAGTCAGCTGAAGGTGGTTACTTCCTGAAAGTTTCATCAAATCAAAGACAGAGCTGATTAATTTAGTGCTCAGATCATGTGTTGGGTATCAGTCTCAGTCACTACCACTCCAGACTTCAGCTCAATATCTATAAAATTATTGAGCTCTAGCTATTTTTTTTAAGAGTGGCTCCAACTCAGTCGTTTTTCAAGAAATGGGTGTAAAATTTGATGTGGTAGTAGCTGAGAGTCACTAAAAACACTCTGAGAGGGACAGATTGTGCACGTTGTTGTTTCCGTCATTTAGTTTAAAACTCGTTGTTTCTTCAGGAAACATCAGGCCTTTAAATTCTTTTTTGTTTTTATTTATTTCAGCTTTAGTTGGACGTTCAGAGCAAAGAGGGAAAACAGCAAATGAGTCTTTTTGGGTTGTGTCCCTCGTCAAAAGCAACACGTTGACACACCGTCTACAGCTCCAGGGGTCATAGAGAGGTCACGGAGAGGTCACAGAGGGGTCACCTCAGTGTTTGTGGCTGCAGGGATGGACCACTCGGCCCGTCCAGCTGCAGCTGAAGCTCCGAGTGTCAGATGTTTTAGCTTCTTCTTCCTGCAGCATGAAGCCGAATATCTGCAGCTCAGACAAGTTTCGTACTGAGGAACCTTGTGGCAGGACGTTCTGATGGACATTTAGGTTCCCTGTTCTTAATGTTCTTACTGGTCCTAATATTATTAATGTTCTTACTGTTCTTAATGTTCCTAATGTTCTTACTGGTCTTAATGGTCTTAATGTTCTTACTGGTCTTAATGTTCTTACTGTTCTTACTGGTCTCACTGGTCCTAATGTTCTTAATGTTCTTACTGGTCTTAATGTTCTTACTGGTCCTAATGTTCTTACTGTTCTTCACGCTCAGAGTTCTGAGTGAAGGACGCTCTGCAGGATGAGGGTGAGAGCTGTAATCTGATTTCAGCTGTTAAAAAGCAGATTCACGAGGCGATGATGTCGACACAACAATTTTTCCTTCGGCCTCGTCAGAAATGATAAAAACTGTTCGGTCCAGCCGATGACTGAACGAGTAGCTGAGAGTAGTTCTCGTTCTGACAGATTACTCAGTCTGTTCGTATCTAAGATTTAATTTTGTTGTTTTTATGATCATTCTGACAAAAAGCTGATCAGATATTCAGCTTTTAAAACAGAAACCATTTTGTCCACGTTTGTGTCGGACGGGTCTGCATTTCTCTTTTTTTTTGTTTTAAACATAAAAACCCAGAAAAAAAACTTCCTTTTCTCGTTCAGTTTTTCTGCATTTTGCTGGAATCCATCCTGAAACTTTAAGGCAGACGGGCTGATTAGGATCTGATATCAGGAGAAAAGTTTTCGTTCCGGTCGAGCTGATTTTTCTCTCTGGGTATAAAAGCAGCCAGATTTCAGCTGCTGGTGCTTCGGCTTGTAAACATTTCCTCCTTGGCAGCAGCTGCAGCTGCGATCTGTTTTCTCCTTTTGTTTCCTGGAGCAGCTTCATTTCAGAGCTTCTTTTATTGTGAAATAATTAAAATAATAATAATTTATTGTTTTTCCGTTTATTAGTTTATCTTTTCAGACGTATTTTAGTGAATTTCTGTTATTTCACCCCTTTAAATATCAAAACGTGCTATTTTACCTCCATTTCTTCTCTTTCGGCTACTGACTCTGTCTTCCTTTGCTACTTTTAGCTAACCTTTAGCTGGTTTTAGCTTTTAGCATTAATCAGTTCCAGACGGACTTCCAGTGATGATCGCCTGAAAGTGTCTTTAAAATCTGTCCAGTGGTTTGTGAGATATTTTGCTAACAGACAGGCAGTACAGCTCCACAGCGTCTTCGGGACACGTCTCAGTCCCCTGCCCTGTCCTTCAGACCGCCTGGTTCTGGGTGTCCCACCACTGGAGGTCTCTGTTGCACCAGGAGTCCCAGATCAGCAGAAGCCCCCTTGTCCCTCGGTGATCCGTCCCTCTAACGTGTCCTCAAATAATGGGCTGCAGTCGGCACCGTCCTCAGCTGAATGTCAGCCGAATCGTTGATGTCCTCCTCGGTTGTCTTCTGTCTCACCATAAAAACATCAGTGAGAGACGAGGACTTTAAGGACGTCCTGATCCAGAGACAGAGATGAAAACAGATCTGATCAGGTTCAGTCACTCACCATGGGACGGTGTCCTCCTGAGCTGCAAGAAACAACTAGGACAGGTGGACAGGTGGAGGTGGATGTGGACAGATGAAGGTGGAGAGGTGAAGGTGGTAAGTGGAGGTGGACAGGTGGAGATGGATAGGTGGAGGGGGACAGGTGGAGGTGGACAAGTGAATGGGGACAGGTGGAGGGGGACAGTTGGAGGTGGACAGGTGAAGGTGGACAGGTGGAGGGGGACAGGTGAAGGTGGACAGTTGGAGGTGGACAGGTGAAGGTGGACAGGTGGAGGTGGACAGGTGAAGGTGGACAGGTGGAGGGGGACAGGTGAAGGTGGACAGGTGAAGGTGGACAGGTGGAGGTTCCTCAGCAGCAGAGAGGAATCGTCTCTCACGTGTTTATTATTTTTTATTATAATCCTGAGGTTTTATTTTGAAAAAAGGTGTTTTTTAGATTTATTACTGTCCAATTATTCAGACACAGTTACAGTTAAAGTTAGTTTTTTTCCAGAGATAAATTATATACAGTTTAAAACAAATTTATCTTATCAACTATAGGAAAATAAAGATCTTAGAAACCCGACGTCTTTTCTTGGCTGCAAGAGTCAAAATCAGACTTTAAAGTTGGATCATTTTAGTGTGAAATAAACATCCTCAGTTTCTGGTTCCTTTTAAATATTATCTAATGACCGGATAAAGTTATAAAGAGGGCCGGATCTGGGCCACGGGCCTTCAGTTTGACACACGTGGATTAAAGGGAAACTTTTTGAGTTTTTTTTTTTTTTTTTTTTCAAATCTGAAAATTCACCACCAACCCTTAACTTGAGTTTACGTCACAAACAAACTGAAACCTGGTTTTGGTGTAGGTTTAAAAAATGGCCGTTCTCAGATCTTCACTCTGCGGCTTCAGGCGGATTTAAAAGCTTCTTTATTTGGGACTCAAACAGAATAAATTGAATTCAAAACACTTTAAGATGCAAACCTTCGCCCTTTCGTCCGCCTGCAGCATCTTTTCAGACCTGCAGGAACTTCTCCGAGTCTTTCTGGGACCCAGAAGCTCAGATTCTCCTCATTCCTAACTTTAGTGGCTTTTTGAAGCTTGTTTTCCTGATGTTTTCAGATTAAGTGTCTCTGAACGACAGCGTCAAGTGAAAGCCTCCAATGGAAATGAGAAAAATGTGTGCCGCAGCTCCCCCCGTAGACATGCGTGACTGCGTCTGAGCGTGCGCGGACGTTTTGTTCCTCGTGTGAGTAAATCCTTCCCCACTTGCTCCCCGACGTCGCTGCCAAGCAGACGGGGTGACATGAGAATCGAACCATCTGCTTCTCCCCCCGCCGGCCCGACCGCCGAGCAGCCAGTAACTCGCTCCAGCTGTCCGGGAATGAAAACGACGATCCGAGGCGTTCCAGAGCGAACGGCAACCGCAGCACAAAGGAATGAAGGACACAGGAAAAACAAGGACGCCGTGAGACGAGGCAGATGCAAGACGGCGCTGTCTTCGAGCTGCCTGTCTTCACTTCCTGTCTCCGGCTCGCTGCCAGAGACCGACGGGACGTCAGGTTTGACCCGTGTCCAACGTGTCAGGACTGTCAGACGCACAGCAGGTCCACAATAACCGGAGGACACGGAGACCGAAACGAGCTGAAGGCCATAAAACTGAAAGTACACATGTCACTGCTGGACAGGAAGGCCCCGCAGAATTAAAAGCAGTCCTGAGTCCTCCTGAGCCCAGAAACACTTCATCATCATCATCATCATCACAAATACTTAACGTTACAGCTAACCATGATATGAATAAATTCCTTTTATATTCCAGGAGTCCGTCCAAGTTTCTATTTATTTACGCTGGACACGTTTTCACCGCAGAGAATCGGTTCAGGTCTTTTTATTTCTCAGTTGTCAAATCTTTGGAGAATAAAACCTTAAAACAAACAAACTTTAACGTTTTTCATAAAACTGGATGAATCTAAAGTTAAAGTGATTTTATTGTCGAAAAGTGACAGAGTTACGATCGTTTTTGGTCAAAATGTTTGACTCGGTGTCCTGTGAGATAGTTCGTGTTGAGGACGACTCTCAGCTACTACCTCCCCCGGTTTCAACTCGGTTTCTGTAAAACTGAGTTAAAGTCATTAAAGTGCAGCTTAAACGTAGAATCTCACTGAGACTAGATGGGAAACAGAAACTACAGGGAAGTCTCCAAACTGTCTCCAATAAGTCTCCAGACTGTCTCTAAACTGTCTCCAATGTCTCCAGAATGCCTCCAAAATGTGCCCAGACTGTCTCCAGACTGTTTCTAAACTGTCTCCAGACTGTCTCCAAACTGTCTCCAAAATGTCTTTAGACACTCTAAAATGTCTTTAGACCGTCTCCAGAATGTCCTCAGACTATCTCCAATATGTCTCCAAACTGTCTCCAGACTCTTCAATATGTCTTCAAACTGTCTCCAAAATGTTTTCAGAATGTCTCCAGACTGTTTCCAAACTGTCTTCATACTGTCTTCAGATTGACCCCAGAATGTCCCCAGACTGTCTTCAAACTGTCTCCAAATTGTCTCCAGAATTTCCTCAGACTGTCTCCAGAATGTTTTGGGACATTTGCTTTGGATTTAGAAGGCTATTTATTGTCTTTACAAACAATAAATACATTAAAATCAGGAGTGCTGCCACTGAAATGTTCGATAAAAACAAATGTCCGTCTTCTATTTGTGGTCTTGTTGAGGTCCAGGTGTCCCTCCTGGACCTCCCTCCCCCCTGAGACAGGGGGATCCCAGACCAGAGAGAATACCTCCAGAGAGTTCCGGGTCTGCCACGAGATCTCCTCCCAGTGGGACATGTCCACGAGGCGTCCTAATCAGGTGTCTGAACCACCTCAGCTGACCCTGTTTGATGAGGAGGAGCCACGCCCCCCTCCCTCCCCGTAAACAAAATAATGTGCGCGGCCAAGAGTACAGTTTTCCTAGCTGTGCACACGGCTCACTGGAGGAAAACCACAGTGAAAAATTTCCCTATTTTCTCGCAATTTTGAGTCGGCAACTAGTCTCCAGTGAGGGACGACCTGGAGGTTGATTAGCTGTGGCGGCCATCTTGTTGCTGATGCTCATTAAAATCTGTCACGTGGGTCGGGAGATGTTTTGCTTACAGGCAGATGGAGAAACGAACTGAAGACGAGCCGAACGGAGACGATGGCGAACGGAAAAGAGGAGCCGAAGAGTTTAGCTGATGTTCTGTCAAAACAAGCAGCTGTAAGAAGGAGAGACGGACGTCTGAAGAGCTGCTGGATGATTTCTTCGACTGACGGCTTCAGTTTAATAACGAAGCTGATTAGCAGCTGAGTGAAGTCAGTCACTCTCTCAGCTGCACAGCGGGCTGAGGGGTACGGAACGTGTGTTTGGATTAAAGTGATCTATTTTTCAGATTTCAGATTCCTGGATGGGGAATGAGCTCAGCTGATGGACGTCCTTCGTGCGCGTCGTCTCTTTGCATTTAGCCTCAGCTGTGTGCACAGGGCTGAGGTTCAGGGAGGAAGGAGGAACATTTTCAGCGTCAGGCAGCAGCCAAGGGATAATAAATCTGCTCAAATCTTTCCTGGTTACAAGATGTTCCACAGAGATCGCAGAGGCAAGTGCTTGGACGCCGTTCCTCATCGCCGCGGCCAACGGCGTCGACCCACGTGTCACTTCAGCAGGCGAATCATCACCGCCGATGCCTGAATTTGGTATCCAAACATAAGGAACATATTGTAATATGATTTTTTTTTTTATTTTGTACAGTGTGGCTGCTGAATAGCCATTAAATTGCTTCGGCGCTGAGGTCCAAAACGCTTCAGCTCCCCACAGGAAAACTGAAGGAATATCTGTTCATCTGCAGACGGAGGTATTTTCTCTGTACGGCTTTTTAAAAAAGAACCCGATACGGCCGGGTTTAAATCTTGGCCGTTTTCCCCTCCAGGTATTTTCGGTGTCAATTAACCCAAGTGGATTGGTGTCAAAGGGGGGCGGTTGACTCCTGTCCTGCAGACGGGTCGGAGAATGTCTGGCTGTAAAACAGAGGAAGAGGGTGTGGAGCCCAAAGTTGTGGCTTTTGGAGTCTGGTTTTCTCAGCAGCTACAGAGATTTTAATGGGTAGAAACTCAAAGAGTTCGCTTCAATCCTCGAACAGTTTTGGAGTTTTTTTGGTCCAGTGTTTGCTCATGGTACCCATAAGTGGTTCTACTCGGATGTCTTTTTGTTTGCCCCCAAATTTTACAATCTCAAAACTTCACTCAGTCAAAGACTCCATTCAGGCATGAACTCCTTTTGGACTCTCCAAAACCTTTTTTCATGACAAAACCTACCAACAGAACCGAAGTCAGATTTAAAAGCCGCAGTCTCTTATTTCAGCACCAAACACGGTGGTTACCAGAGAAACGAGTGACCGTTGGACACTTCGGTGTTGGGGGTTGAATAAAGGCCAGCAGCATGTTGGACACCGCTGATGGCTGGAGGACGCTGCTTTGATGTAACATGAGCCGAAGAGGACTGCAGAGTGGCTGCTTTCCCAAAAATCTGACTGTGACCTCTATAAAACCTGCCTTTAATCTGGCCTGCGGGGGTCACAGGCCTGCACCATGCTGCTTATGGCAGCAGAAACCAGGAAAGATCATCACAGATCTTTATTTCTAACCGTCTTTTTTCCCTTCAGAGACGGAGTACATGCCCAGAAAACTGGTGGGGCTTCAGCTCATAAACTCGTATTTCAGCTGAAGCAGAAAAGTTCAAAATGAAGGGTGAAAAAGTGGCTGAGATCACAGGTTCACACGGTGCTGAGGAGCAGAATGAACACAAGCTTCAATCCAAAATACGGCTTTTATCTCGTCAATGTTTGTTCCTTTTAAAAACAAAATCCTCCCTTAAAGGCTTCATTCATAGCAACTAGGATAAGCAACATTTAGTAGCACTTGAATGAGACCTTTGAGTAGCTGCTAGCTTTACTCTGAGCAACTGTTAGCTTAATTCTGAGTAGCTGTTAGCCTAATTCTTAGTAGTTGTTAGCTTTACTAGCTATTAGCTTAATTTTATGTAGCTGTTAGCTTTACTCTGATTAGCAGTTAGCTTGATTGTTAGTACCTATTAGCTTCATTTTAAATACTAGTTGTTAGCTTTACTCTTAGCAGCTGTTAGCTGAATTTTAAGTAGCTGTTAGCTTATTTCTTAGTAGATGTTAGCTTTACTCTGATCATCTGTTAGCTTTATTTCAAATAGTAGTAGTTGGCTTAATTTTGAGTAGCTGTTAGCTTTACTCTGATCAGCTGTTAGCTCAATTTTTAGTAAATGTATGCTTTAGTCTTAGCAGCTGTTAGCTTAATTTTAAGTAGCTGTTAGCTTATTTCTTAGTAGCTGTTAGTTTTACTCTGATCAGCAGTTAGCTTGATTGTTTGTAGCTATTAGCTTTTCTCTGAGTAGCTGTTAGCTTAACTTTAAATAGTAGTTGTTAGCTTAACTCTGAGTAGAGTTATCTTGATTCTCTAAACTGAGATCGCTCTGACTCTTGTCCACTGCTAGGCAGATATAGGTCCTTATTAATATACTATTTTTAAAATGTTTTGCTTAAAAAACACTGAAGCAGCACAGTTGTGTATTTATGTTTTAAATGTTTTTGATCAAATTAAAATGCTTCTCTGTGAAGGTAATTAGCCAAAGGCAGCGAGAAGTTTCATAAATATTGAATATCTGAGTTTTTTTTTTTTTTTTTTTTTTTTATCCCAGAGGGTTCTGGTTTCCCTTTGCCAAATAAAAACATACAAGGTGATAACATGAACCTTAAATGATGGATTGCGTTGCTTTTATTTGGCAGGAGCTTTTTTTCTGAAGTAACTGACGATGATCCATCGGTTGCATCGTTCCAAAGCTGAACAGCAGCGCAGAACCAGGACTTCTGGGGAAAAAAGAAAGTTCTGATTTTAGCGGACAGGTAATTTCCATCAAACGTAACTGCAGCTCTCACAGAACGAGCCAGAAGCCATGAGCATGTTTGGGTCTGGGAACCTGGGCAGAACCAGCTCAGCTGACAAGAAAAATAAGTAAATTGTTTTTAAACGTTATATAATACGACGTTTCGCTACTCTCCACCCTGATTACTTTAACACAAATTGTTATTTAAAACGGCTTCACTCCAAACTCACAACATTTAATTTGTCTTTTCCAGGAACAAGAACCTGGGGTTGGATTTTTCCAGCCGGTTTGCACCGACCAGAATAAATTAAGGTTTACTCCAATAAACAAAAAGCTGCGACTGGCAGAGGACGTCGATGTTTACCATTTTAGGTGCCGAACATGGCTGAAAACGTAACATTAATTTAATAAAAAGGTGATGTAATTGCAAAAGCAGCCATACAAAAGATTCCCTGGGCAGAAGGCGGGAGTCCGGAAACAATGAGGCGAACAGAACCGGCGAGCTTTAATGAGAAAAGCAGCTCCACCTAATCCTCGCACTAATTCAGGCTGGCTGTAAACCTTCTGCCGCGCTGAACATAACCTCCACTGTTCTCAAACCCGAGCCGGGGAGCGGAGCTGAGGGACGGATCGCCCCGGGTGGGCCCCCCGCCTCCGCCCCCCGCCTCCGCCGGACTCCACGGGTGAAACCGGCCGAGAACTTTCCAGATCTTCGGAAAACGCCTGGAACCAAACAGAACAAATCGAATAAACTGCAGCTGCTCAAAGGTTCCACACCTGAAGAACTCGTGTTTCGGCTCAGAGAGCTCGAACCGTCCACCGAGGCCGCGGCGCGATCCGGGTCAGGATCTGGATCAGAACCAGAATTTCACCCAACATTTCCTGAATGTTTCATCTAGATCTGCTCTTCAGTTTTTACCTGATCAGACAAACAAACCAACTGACTCAACCGGGAACAGAAGGGTCACATGTCGGAGCAGAGAGGAGGTTTTAACTGTGACCTTTGACCCCATGGACCTTGAAATCAATGGTGATCACCCTCAACCTGAGGGGTGTCCAGCTGTGCAGGTCAATTTTCCTCCGTTACATGGTTGCACAATTAGGGGATGCGGTAGCTCAGTGGTCGGTGTTATCCCGAGGGTTGCAGGTTCGAGTCCAGGAAAGAAATCCGTAAATTGTAAAAACAATTCCCAAATCTTTTATTCTAGTTTGCTCGCTGTAGCGACTCCTGAAGAACGGAGCAGCCGAAAGAACAACAACATGGTTGCACAGTTAGAGCATAAGGTCACCTGTGACCTTGAAATCAATTGGAATCACCCTTGACCCATGAGGTGCAGACCAGACACCTCCTGACTCCACGTCTTCTCGTTCTGGACGCCCCGAAGTGTTTAATAACGACTCGTCCTCCATGTTGTCTGCAGAACATCAGCAGGGGGGCGGGTGTCACCTGTGCACGGTGTCCAGGTGAGGACAGGTGACACCCCCCCCACCACCCCCGCAGGGAGTTGAGGAGGTTCAGTGACACGAAGGTCCCTCAGCGGATCTCCTGGTCGTGTCAGAGGGGAGGTGAACTGAGTTCAGAAACCGTCGGGTTCTGGATGATCACCACATTATTCATGAGCCAAAGTTTCAGTTTGATTTTGCAAATTTAAATGATTTTATTTACTTATTAAATATTTCTCACTGGGCAGCTCATTTCCCATCAAATCAGTCCTTTTTATCCTTCAGGTGCAAACAATAATCAACAATCAGAGACATCTCAGCTGCCGAGGCGTGATTATCCCTCCATTGTTTCCTGGTTTCAGCCTTTTTTCCAATCAGGATCAGAAATAAATCTGATAAAAACACACCAAGCAGGAGTAAACAATAGAAATAAAATATTTAAATACTTGGTTTCTCTATTGTTACCTAATTAAATAAAACAGCCCAAAGTTGCCAAATGAACCAAACCCTGACAGACAGATACCAAAAACAGAAGCTCCTCGGCAGAGGTCATTAAAAACAGGTAATTAAAGGATCTCCTGGTTAACTCCCCCAGTTTAAGCTGAGGATTTGGGTTTTTCTTGTACACCTTTGTTTGCTAGTTCTTCACAGTTTTATTGCAAAAAGAAAAGGCTAGAATCATAAAAGGCCTTGCTTCCTGCAAGTCTGAAGACTTTTCTTTGGGAAAATCCAAAACCTTCAAAGGAGAAGTTTTAAAAGCGTTCATAAAGTTGTATCAAAGGTTTCACTGTAGGGTTTTTACAATCAGCCGGAGAAACTGGCAAACTGTTTATGAAAACGTCCAAAAAAAAAAAAAGGACTTTTACTTTGAAGCGTGTGCTCTTTAGTCTCGACTCTCTGAACTCGGGCAGCGCCGCTTTAATCCACGACGTCGTGCGTCGGCGTCAGCCTCCTGTTGGCAGCTCGGCCCGCTCGGGGAGACGTCAAATTATAAAAGCCCCTCGGCGCGAGAACCTTCGGCACGTCTGCAGGTGAGCCAGCGAGGGTGATGAGAGCCAGACGGCGGGCGGTTCTGTGAGGTGAAGCAGAGCAGCGCCACCTGATTACACCGGCTGAAACTAACCTGACGTCACGCTTTACGTGCAGAAATGCCCGAAACCAAAGAGTTACAGAAACAATCAGGAATTTAAGATACCTTCCAAGCGTGGAGTCGTTTTTTTTAAACATATATACACATCTCACAGATGGAAAATAATACAGTTTAAGACGTTTTTTACATCAACAGAACAGTTTATAAACGTCACTTTTTAGTTAAAGTCACATAAATCACAGTATTATGTCAACAAAGTCATACTGCTGAGTTAAAATACCGTTTTAAAAACTTTGAATAATAGAAAGTTTACTAAACTTAAACATTATTAGATGTTACTAAAAACATGCTGAACCAAACTACCTTTCCCTGAAAGTAGAAAATCACCTGATGAGGATGACTCTCAGCTACTACCACACCAGCTGCAAAACTGACTGAGTTGCAGCCATTTTTGCGTTGGCTAACATGAACTATCTGTGGCGGCCATCTTGAACTGGATTGACTCAAAGAATTAGTCCATCATAGATGAACATTCAGCGATTACTTTGTGAATGTTTTATTAAAATTAGTCTCGTGGTTCGTGACATATTTCGCTAACAGACAAACAGGGTTGACCCCAACAGCTAACGCTAAAGTTTGAAGCAAAGATCTTACTCACTGTGGCGTAAACTAATCTTAAACTACTCAACTTCTCCAACTTTTAGGTCAATATCTGTAAAATTCAGTGAATTGCAGCCATTTTTGTGTTTTCCATAGGCAGTTTCTAGCAGCCATCTTGAATTCAGTTGTTATTTAGCTAGCAGGCTAAATAACCAGCTAGCTAGCTAAATACTGATCTAAATTAATAGGTAGGTAAGTATTTAGTTAGCTAGCTAAATTACCAGTTTGTTAGCTTAATACGGAACTAAATTAATAATTAGGTCAGTATTTTGCTCATGAGCTAAAAACAACAACTAGCTAGCTAAATACTAAACTATATAATCCACTAGCTAGCTTCATATGGAACTAAATAGATAGATAGGTCGGTATTTTGCTAGTAAGCTAAACAACCAACCAGCTAGCTAAATACCAAGGTAAATAATTAGGCAGGTAGATATTTAGCTAGCTAAATTACCAATTAGTTAGCGTAATACAGAACTAAATAGATAGGTTAGCATTTTCCCAACTAACTAGCTAGTGAAATACTTAACTAAATAAATAGACAGCTAAATAATCAGCTAGCTTGATTAATACTGAACTAAATAGGTTGGTATTTTGCTAGTGAGCACAGTTGTTATTTTATTGGTTGTTATTGATTATATTTACAAATATTATGAATGTGTGTTCAGTAAAACAGATTTGAGTCTAAAAGCTTATTATTGACTGTATTTGATTGGATGGGTTTATGTTAAACCGCTGACCATAGGCGCCGGAACCACTGGGGCCAGGGGGCCATTGGCCCCCCCCACTTTCCGGCCCTGCCACTGCGCTGCGTGTTCCCACCAGACGGCTGCACAAACTGCACGCGACTCTCACAGACTGTGACTAATGTGCCTTTGTGTTTATATAGAGACAGAAGCACAAATAAAACCTACAGCATTGAGATCTGGACCAAATTCTTAAAGCTCCAGTCCAGGGTCAAAACAGTCACCAAAAGGTTTCTGC
>NC_051438.1:27883110-27908481 GCF_001649575.2 Kryptolebias marmoratus | reverse complement strand
CTGAGCTCTGAAACTTATTGTCATCATTAGTCGTTATTAGTGTCATTAGGATGTAAATAGTTGAGTGACATACTTATAAATAGCCTTGGAAGAAATCTTTTTACTAATATAATGTTTGGTTATATGTTCCAAGTCTGACAAAGTTTATGTTGTTTTAATACCGAATGCTCTTAATTAGTTCCGCCGCACATGCGTTTGTATATTCCTGTTGCTCAGATGTTGGATTATTCCATCTCTGCCCGTGCGCATGTTATTTACCTGTGTTTACTTTTACTGTGGTCATTTATAAAGCTGTTGGTTGGTTTAACTAATTATCATTATTCATAATAATATACTGGAACAAAAAGTCATAGCTGAAAAAGCGTTTCATTATTCAGTTTTTATTTATGTTAGACGATGATTCGATGCATGTAAAATTAATAAGGTGACGAAACACTCCGGTGGCCCCCCCACCTAGAAAATGAATCCGGCGCCACTGCCCCTGACTTCTTTAACATTAAAACAAATTTAAACCGCTGATTTGGTTTACGACACCATAACCGTCCTCCAGCTGCTGTTCCAAATATTTACGGGTTGAAACCAGAACGAGGATCCCGAGGTGCCGTGAGCGACGGGATGCAGTTTGTGTCACCAGCTGGAGGCGAATCAACGGCTGTCGACGGTGAAGGTAATTCACAAATAAAACCATCGGAGCGTGAGGTTCGGTTTCAGTCGAACGGAAACACGAACGTCTGGAACCAGTCGACGTCATTCAGCAAAGATGGCGGCGGCGTCCATTTCATCACCAGTGGGAAGAAAGCAGCCCTGCTGGACTCACAGGTCTTTTGGGGGTTTTGAACGTTTAAAAAGTGTGACTCATTTTCTCTCATGTCGAACCGTAACTTCCAGATCCATCTGCTATTAATGAACAAGTCAAGATGGCCGCCTACTTCCTGGGTTGGTTTTCCATCACTTGGACCCTCTGATTACCTTTAAACCGGCTGACGGGGAAGTTTACACTCTTTAAAAATCAATCCAAACGATGAACACACTGCTTCTTTTGGAAGTCACTTTTAAATTAGTCTCTGAGCGGGACTTTTTGGTCGGGTCCAGCTCATGAGCTCATGTTCAGATTAATGGATTCACATCTGAGTCTTCCTTTAGGAAAATGGCCGCCATGTTTGAAGCTGTGGTCAGGATAAATCCGTGACTCTGACAGGAGTGTATCGATCAGTATCGATGAACTCAGAAGACTTTTTATGAGCTGAAAGCTGTCATACTTGTTTTTCAATGTTTTTAATTTGAATTTTACGCTTCTATCAGTTTCTGCAGCAGTAAATGATTGTTTGAGGGTTAATTTAACTCAAACTCATCTGAGTTTTTGTAAAAGTTGTTAGAAAATTCCTCATCGTTCTCTACAACTAAATTCACTGATCAGTTACAGAAATAATCCCGTCAGAGTTCAGAATATTTTGGCTCATTTAATCTGATTTTAGCTCCAACTTCTGCTTTTATCGCTCTCCGCCGCAGAACGACTCAGCTTCTCGTTGTCGTTTATTTTCAGAAGAAGTTCACCTTTTTTCTGTTTGTCTGTTTGCAAACAAACATCGTAATCTGTGTAAATTATCTTCTAATGCGAAACGGGTGGCAGTATTTCTAAAGTTTTGACCACAACTCTTATAAAAAACAGTTTAATGGTTAAATTTCTCATTTTCAATACGTTTAATTTGTTGGCAAACTCAACTCGACCTGTTTGAGTTTCTGTTTTATCTAAAGAGCTAATTAAATTTCTCATTTTCTTTGTTGCAACACGAAGGGGAGACTTTGTCCGGTTCAACTTGTGACCTGCATAACTTGGAAAAATAAGCAAAGTGCCGACTTCCATTTTGGTGTGCGGCTGCGTCGAGGCATAAGTAAAGTCACCATCGAAAATTGGGTTCCTACGTCAAAAACCAAGATGGCCACCGCCATATATAAACATAAATAAACTACACTTTTAAGCAAAATAAGAAACTAGAGAGCAGAGTTTCCTCAAATGATTGGGGCCGAAGATCAATCCATGGGGGACGCCATCTGGCTCCTGGCGGAGGATAAAATGGCTCCCTCCGCTCTGCAGCGCCTCGGGCAGCGAATTATTGAAACAGTAATCTTAAGTCTCTGGATGCTTTAATGTTCATATTTCAAACAATATGAACACTAAAGGGTGTAAATCTGTTCAGTTCCAGTCGATATAAACGCTTGAAAACTAAAACATTCACTGTTAAAGACCCTCAGCGACGGGGACGTCGGCGCTCTGCTTGTTCGAATAAATGTTCCTGTAAATTGTTGCAACACTGAAAAGCAGAATGGAATTCTTTGCACTCCCATCGGTAAATAATCCTCCTTCTGTCTCACAGCTCAGAAGATAAGATTACCTCCCGACCTGCACACTTCTGTCGGTGACGGTTTTACTGCTCGGTGGGGAGTTCGAAAGCCGACGAACTCCAAAAACTGAATCCACAGCAGGAAGTTTTGGATTTGCTTGGTCTCTGCAAACTATTTACCCGATGAAACAGATTTGAGTTTGAGTTTGAGTCCTGATGATGCAAACCTGTGAACCGCAGCAGCGTTGGCGCTTGGACGAATGACTGCGGCGGTTGGATGGATACCCTGCAGAGCACAACATGTGTTTGGCTCTCACAGAGGAGGTCGGCCCCAGCCTTCAGCTCTTCAGACCCCTTCGGCTTCCAGAGCTGAAACAGGCGAAGCTCTCTGGTCAGGAGCTCGCTGAGAGCAATAAATCGAACACAAACGGAACCAACTCAAAGGGGAAACCATTCATCCCAGCTCTATAACTCTTCCTGTTTCTCCCCCCCACCATTATATTTTATGTCAGATCTTTTTTTCTGCTCTGATTGGAATAGCAGGCTCCGAAGAGGCCTTGGAAGAACAAAGCTGTCGTAGCAAACTCGGAGCTAAACGCTGACAAAAAGCTCCACTGCCGGTTCTCTTTGCTCTTACATGCTGTTTACTTTATCGCCTTCACGTTTCTTTGTCCATAAATCTGGTTTTTAAATGTTTTCGGAGCACAGGAAACACGTTTCGCAGCCACGGTCACTTTTCGGTTCCTGTAACGTCGGAGGGTTTTCTGGGAGCAGAGGGTGTAGCTGGAAAAGTTATTAGTCCTGGTATGCAGGCGCTGCAGCAGCATCGGTGGTTAGAGGACGCGTTTGCTCCTCTCACACGAGTAAAACTTTGGTTTTCTCTGCAGTCGGACGGCGTCTTTCCTTCTGTTTCTTTCCTTTTTTCCCTGCCCACTCGAAGCAACAGAAAATGTGAACCTGACATCTCAGGATTTTGTTTTGTTTCGTCTTAACAGGGGAACAGATCTTCACCCCTGCAGAGCTGCGAAAGGAGGTCCTGGGAGTCTGATTCCACATGTGTTTAGTTGATCTGGAGAAGGATTATGATTGTGATCCTCAAGACATTTCCTGGGGGGTGCTATGGGAGGATGGGATGCCAGATTTGCTTTTAAGAGCTGTCTGGTCCCTCTAGAACCGAAGTGAGAGTTGTGTTTGTATCCTCATCATGAAGCCAGGCTCGATCTCGGTGTGGGCCGCTTTTTAAAGACGTGGGGGTACCGGGAACCTCAGCGTCTCATCTCTGCTTTTTGCAGATGCTGCGGTTCTGTTGGCGTCTTCGAGCCAGAACTGGAGCGGCTCGCAGCCAACTGTGAAGTGGTCGGGATGAGAGCCGGCTCCTCTGAATCTGCGTCTAAAGGAGACAAGGTGAAGCACCTCGGTGTCTCGTTTGTAAGTGACGGCAGAACGGAGCGAGGGATGGACTGAAGGATCAGGGCTTCGTCTCCAGAAATGAGCTGTGATGGGACAGGCGGAGCTGGACCAAACGGCAAAGCTCTTTCTTTGGTTCTAGACTTAATCATTTAGGTTCTGTGTCCTTCACCTATGGCCACAAGATGTGGAGCACAGATACAAGGAGCTGAAGGTGGTTCACGTTCCTGCTGGAGACCCAGAACTCTCTGCAGGGATTATATACATGTCCTCCCTGGACCAGTGGATCCCCTGGAGAAGCTGGAAGGTGTCATGGGGGGAGGGATGTTTCTGGACCTGTTCCTTCTCTGACCGGACCTCAAACTACTGAAAGAAAATGGACCCTGAATGCTAACATTCAAGGTTGAGTTTTGGGCACATCCTCTAAGGTTAACCTTAAATTTAAATTGGTGACCAATCATCAGTTTGAAGGATGACGTAAAAAATGTTCCCAAGGTTTCACACACAGACCCTTGGTGGGATTCTTAGCTCTTTATTCCACATTTTACTGAGTCCTCATGAGCAGCTGCGTATACGTGTGATTTCTAAAGTGAACCGGCCTCAAACCAGCTCCGTTTGAGTCTCCGTCGGCCGTCAGAGGCCGCCAGGCAAAGAGATCGGCTCCTGAGACGGTGGTCCACCTCTGTCACTTGTTAGGATGCTAATAAACTGCAGCCCGACCCAAGCTTCATAAAAACGTTTAAAACCACCGTTGTGTTTTCATCGGAACTGCTGCGGTCGCTCATGACCGGATGGGACTCTGGAGATTAGATGTTCAAAGTGCTGCGGGGATTGAACGGCGAGGTCGCGGCCTCTGCTGAGGTCAGCTTTAAGACTCTGGGCTTCCAGCCTTGTTTACTTCTCTTTGGAGTTGATGTGTGGATGTAATTCATTAAAACTCTGCATTCCTCGCTGTCGTCATGAAGAGGCAGCGTTTATGGACGCTATCGGCGTGCTCCGCTGTGAATGAATCACCGAAATGGCTGCAATTATCCCTTAACCAGATCCTCTTCATGTTTACAGCTTTAAAGCCCACGTTTCTCCTCACTGCATCCATCCAGAGGGGAGTGAGAGGAAACATCCGTGTGGTTTGCATCAAGTCAGGGAATGAATTATTGTTAATTGTTTACAGAGAGCAGAAATGCTTCAGGGAGTCGGAGGAGGACGCAACTATTTAGTGACTTTAAAGATGTGCAGTTAGATGTGTATTACGGGTAAATTTAGCTGAAGTCTTAGAAATATCTGTTAATGGGTTGGGAAATTATTTACTTAAGTGAAATACAGCATATTGTCTGATAAATTGTCTGAGTTTCAAAATGTTACAGTGAAGAAGGATCTACTTTTTTTAAAATAATATTTTACTTCAAACACGAATGAACCGACATGTTTGAGACGTTTAAGGTCAGAACAGTCAGGATTTCAGCACGTTTTCTCCCTTTGTTCCCGTTTTCCTTCCAGGTGGAGCTGTGGGCAGGCCGAACCGCCGTCTCACCTGGACTCACTGACCTCATCATAAGATCCTCCCAGCCGAACTGTCGCCTTCGTGAACAGGTTCCTCCGAACCTGGAGCGTCAGACTCCAGGCCTCGAGGATCCGCTGTCCTGGAGGTTTCAGGTGTTTCTGCTTCAACACACCTGATTTAAACGGTTTAATCACCTCCTCACCAAATCATCAGGATCTCCAGCAGCACGTCCACAAGTCTTCCATTTAAAGCAGGAACATCTAAAACCTGCAGGAGAACGATCCCTGAGGAACAGGGTTTGACACGTGTTCTAGAAAAGTTTTTGCTGAATTTACCTGATGTTTGTCTCGTCTCCTCAGAACCTCACAGTCTGAAGAATTTGATCGGTCCAAACGCCGCTCTGCTCCTGCAGTGAAACCCGGTGGGCCCTTACCTGCCGGCCCACTCTCCACCAACACCTTGTTTCTCTCGGACCTCTGGATCCTCGCTGCCTCTTCCAGTTTCAGGGCGTAAAAACGAAAGTAAGACGCTTCAATTATGTGCAGATTTCTGTGGAAAGGTTCAGGCTTCGAGATCGAAGACTAAAACTCATCTCCTTAAAGTGACGGCGCCTCAAGGTCCCCTGCTTCACTCAAACAGACTTCTTGTAAAAAAATACCTTAAACTTTTGCTCTTTGTTCCTGAAGCAGCAGTTCTGAGTCTGTTTGCTGCCAACTGTTGTGACAAAAACTACATCAAAACAAACATTTGACATACGGCACAAAAAAGTTAAATAAAAAATACACAAAACACATTTTTAATAAACCACAAGACCAAAAACACGTTCAGTAAATACGTTTCTTTTTAAAATAAAAAGTGCAAAATTTGTCTGAACCAACATTAAGAGAAAATAACTTTCCCAAAAGTTTGATTAAATGGTTGAATGTGGTGGCCATCTTGAATTAAGTCGACTCTGAGGTGACGGAAAACAGACGAGAAAAGTTTAATTTTTTTGTGTTTTGGACTTGAAGGCTGCAGCAGATCCTCTAAACTCTGTTTGACTCTTTGACCCGTCGAACAAACGGACTGAAGCTGGTTACAGGACAGAAAACCGGCAAAAACATCCAGGAAAAACACAAAGCCTTCCCATCCTGGACAGCCAGTTGTGAAAATGGAGACGCTTGCTTACTTTGAACAATTAGAGCAGATTTCTGCCAGAGGAGAGAATTTCACCGTCTGATCTGTGATTGTTCCACACCGGGTCCCTGAAAGGATCCATTATTTTCTGAAGGATAATATTCCCAAAGCCAAATGTTTAGATGTGATTTTTTTTTAAAACAGAGGTATTATTCAACAATAGCACATTTGTCATCCTGACGAAGCGGCTACGTTTGGGTCATTTATTCATTCAGCAGCGGTCGTGTCTCTCAGTAAGGAACCATAAACATGATATATGTTTGAAACGGGACCTCCTGGAACCACATTCTCATCCACCGCAAGATGAGAGCTATAATTTCAGCTACGTGTTGATGTGTTCAGATAATTGGACATGGAATACCGTGCTTTTCATCCAGGCGGTAACCTGAGCTGGAGTCCTGACAGACGAGGCCGTCCAGCGACCGGCTGGACTCCTTCAGCTCCGAAGGTGTCGGCCCTTAATTGAATTTTCGTTGCCTCGCAGCGCCAACGTTTCCTTTCTGGAATCCAAACTCGCCGATGCTGCAGAAAGCGGAGCTGCGGCCGTGATGTTTGGTGCCGCTCCAGGTTTTATGTTTTTTGTTCTTGGAGGCCTTTTGGACCCGGCGAGCTGAACTTACTGGACCTGAATCACACGATCTGTTTTTCACTTCTTTGAACAGATTTGGATGGATTTTAACCTCTTGGACACGTCAGAATAACACCAAATTCAACAATTACAATCAATCTACACAATCTATACTGATTATTGTTTTGTTGTCTGGCTGATTTAAATATAATCACCTGACATAATGAACATTTCTAGAAAGTTATATATAAAAAAAGCAGATTTGAGCTCTGATAACATTTAGTCTTAATTTTTTTACCCTTTGACCTCAGTAACAGTGATGTGTGATGGCTTAGAGAAGACACACGGACGCAGGAGTCCAACTTTGACAGATATGTCCTTCCAAACATGTCTGAGTCCCCGGCAGCTGTCCTGGTCTTGACGTCTTTAACCGATGTGAACAAAGACTCGAGGTTCGAGTCTCTAACTTGTAACCCGCCCTCTTAACTCTGCAGCTAGACACCTCATGGGTCGGGGTGATCACCGTTGATTTCAAAGTCATGGGGTTCTGTCTCCCTGATGTTTCTCAGAGACCGTGGACTTCTGTGATCAGGAGAAGTTTTATTCAGTCTGAGGTTGTTTTTTTATTATGGCCGCTAGATGGATTACTGCTTGTAGTAATCATTGGATGATCACGATTGATTTCAAGATCATGGGGTCGAAGGTCAACAGGGATGGTGCCTTTTGATCCCATGACCTTGAAATCAGTCGTGATCACCCAATGATTACTACAAGCAGTAATCCATCTAGCGGCCATAATAAAAAGGAACAAGTGATTCAATTTTTGGTGGTGATACGATCAAAGTTCAAGGTCAAAGGTCACAGACCAGCTCATGCTCTAACTGCAGCTGTATAACCTCATGGGTCAAGGGTGATACTGTCGATTTCAAGGTCATAGGGTCAGAGGTCAACCTCAGTTACCCAGTGCTCTAACTCTCCAACAGGGTGATGTAGGAACGTCAAACTGCACAGCTGGACGCCTCACGGGTCAAAGGTCAAAGGTCAGAGGTAACCCCTTAGTTAAAACCAGTCTCTGCTCCTACATGTGACCCTTTAGTTCCCGGTTGTGTCTGTCAGCACAGATCAGGAACAGATCTGGATGAAATGTTCAGGAAACGTTGGTGTTGGAACAGAAAACAACCGTCTGCTGCTTCAACAAGAGTTTAAACCACAGTTAGGTTTATGCTCAGGTCCCCCCCAACAGCAGAAACTCCTGTTACAGATAATCAAACGTATCAGTCTGAAATCTGTCAGCAGGTAGAAAAAAAACCTGTTAAATCTGAAGGATTAGCGCCGGTGTGAGGTGAACTCAAGGTCACTTCACGCTTCCAACAATCAGAGACGGCTGCAGGCGGCCGGATCCACCATGACGTCACAGCTCAGCTCCGTCCGGAGGAACGGGGTAATTGTTGCGATGGATGCTGTCAGTTGAGGGACCGCAGCTCTTTGAGTTCCTCAATCAGGGATGATGAGTCCTGGCTGAGCAGCGAGCACGCCCCGCTGGACCTGGCTCGCGGCGTGATTAGCTCTGGCGGCTGAAATAAAAGACAGAGATGCCTGAAAACGAAGACGGCGTCTCTCCAAGCGTCACACGGATCTGAGACGAGCGACTCTCCTGAGCTGATCCATTTTTCTGTTGTTTTTTATTAACAGAATGTTTTGGACGAGTTCCGATTTTTCTCCTTTTCTTTTAGTTTGTTGATGAAGCTGAAAAAAGAGGAAACTCCAGTCATGATTAAAGCTCCGAGCTGGAACGTGAAATATTTGTGAAGGTGAGTTTCAGCTGAGCTGTTGGCAAACAGCGCTCAGCAGGAAGTCTCCAAAATGTCCCACATGTCTTAAATGTCCCCGGGGGTTCTCAGGTTCCTCATGTGAGTCGATTTGGATTTTGAACACGTCCAAAAAGACTTTTTTAAATCTCGAAGCGAGCTGCAGCTGAAGACGTCCAGGTCCACAAACCACGCCGAAGGTTAACAATAACGGCCTTTCTCCACCTGCCGCCGCTCGGGTCGGACGTAAATCTCTCCAGGGTCGGAGGTCAAGTGTTTTCTTCCTCTGTTATTATTTTACGCATCATCTTCAGCCGCCTAATGACCCGGCGAAGACAGGAAGCGGGCGCGGACTCGGCATGGCCGGTCGCCCTGCAGCTGTGGTTTGAATCGGTTTTTCCTCCGAGGACTCGAAGCCAGTTCACGTCTGTCCTGCGAGTCCTCTCCGTCTCCAACCGCAGAGAGCAGCTGCGTCTCGTCTTCGTCTCGGCTGCTGGCAGGATGAGCGTCGGCCTCCAGCTGCTCCGGTTATTGATCATCTCAGAGAAGCTTTATTAGATCCCAGCCTTCCACCAGAACCAGACATTTTCCTCCACGTGTTGCTGATAAAAAAGGAGCTTCTGCTGTTATTTTGATCACTGGACGCCTAAAGGTGGCCGAGGTTCGGCATTCATTTAGTCCCAGAAAGAATGAACCTGGTTCTCACGTTTCAGAAGAAATAATTCCTGACGTGTTTTCCAAAGTGTCAGATTTGTTTTGTCGAGTGAAATCTTTAATAAGTCAATAAAACAGTGACTTTGGGAGCGTGAGCTGACGGCTCAGGTACGTCGTCTTCACGTTTACGACTCTTTGGAGGAAACTTTCTGCCAAATTACATTCCAACCTGTTCAGGCTCTTCGGATTGGCAGCTGAGTTTAAAATCATCGCCTTTCGCCATAAAACAAAAACCCGGCTGACGGTGACGAGTCCGAGAGTTTCCTTCACCTCCGAACAGACTCCAGTTTGAGTCTTTTTTCCAGCTGAAGAGACACTCAAGCTCCTTTTCTCTGCTGAATGGATATCAGGCTCTCAGGGAGGGACGTGTCGCTGCTGTCGGTCCTGAAGGGACACGGGTCAGAGGACTCCATCAAACCGACAGATCGCTCGGCCAATCAGGAGCGGCGTCAGGCTCGGGAATCTGTTGGGTTGTGAGTCTCGAAGGCTGCGGGATCTGAACTCGTCTGAAGTGACCCCACAGCTCGTCTTCCTGGAGGGACGAAGAAAGACACCAAGTCTGACCAGGCTGTTGGACACAAACTGTGAACAAAGGAGTCTCCAAAACGTCTCAAACTGTTCGCAGGTGGTCCTCGTAGGACATTTTGTCCCGAAATAGTTGCAGAGTCGTCTCAGGCGTCTCCAGCCCGTCTCAGTTTAGTTTCTGTAATTCTAGATTCTTCATGAAAACGAGTTTGTCTCTGGAAGCTGCAGAGTCGTTGACGCTCGTCTCGTCACACCTGGGTCACCGTCCGGCAGGTGCACCACCCCAGTCCAACGCAGTCCAAGTCGTCTCTGTTTCTGAAGTGAACTCTGGTAGATTAACGATTAAATGTGGGGGTACGACATGAAAGAGGTGGGATTTGAAATAATGTGCGCGACCAAGAGTGCAGATTTAAGAGCCATGGTGTGATTTTTAAAAATGACACGATTCGTTGGTCAGAAACAGAATTCATTGAATCTGAAACAAAAAATTTGTCATTTTTTTCACAATTTTCAGTCAGAGCTCAAAAAATGCATCTAAGTTTAATCATCACACGACCTGATTCTTTGGTTGGTTCTGAGAAATGTCAGGACCACAAAGCATGGCTTCTTTTCAAAATAAAAGCCCATCCCTGCTCATATTTGTTGTTTTTAATGTTGGGAATCACTGAGATTATAAACCCATCAGAGCAAAAGTCCCTTCCTGTTTCAAAGTTTAAATCCGTTAATCGTCAGTTTTTTGTTTTAATTATTGACTCAGATTCCAACATCGAAGCTGCTGCGGCTGAACCGTGAATACCTGCAGGAAAGTCCAAGAAAACATAAAGATGTTTAATTAAAGTTTGAAAGAACGATGTTTGCAGGAGGAGAAAAGTCTGAAATCAGGCGCTGCGTCGAGTCAACAGATTTTAATTTGTTGAAACTTTTCGTCTGGATCTGAACGGATTCTCTGCCAGATTAATTATCCTCAAATTCACAACAAAGTTTGAAGAATGGAACGATCCGTTTTGTCTTGAAGCGCAGACGTCCCTTCGGGGCAGAGGAGCCCCCAGTGGCCGGGACCTCCTGACCCCTCCTGTTTAAAGAAGATTGTTGTCGTTCACCTGCGGTGTGGCGTTTCACAGAAATAATCAGACGCATGCAGATCCAATTATCAGAATGTCAGCCTGTCAGATAAACGATCAGCTAAACGCTTCACCCTCTGCAGGCCTGTTTTTCTTAGCCAATCAATTTCCTCGGCGGCAGCTTGGGATTACCCCGGCGTTCTGGTCGGAGCGCCGTGCGGCGGCCGCGGACGCTCCGGCTTGTTTTGTCTTCCTCCTCCGTTCGGAGGTCTGTTTGTTGATCTTCCTCGTGGTTCCCTGTCAGAACCCGGTCTGGGTTTTCGTGGCCGGATTTCGACCCCGGCTGGACTCGAGGCGACGGCGTGGCAGACCCGCCTCAATCTGAGGAACTTCTGCTGCGACTTCGGCCTCAGCAAAAAGAAAAAGAAATCCAGGAAGAGCCTCCTTGGTGTGTATTTATAAGGAAGTTCTGGTCACAGAACCTTGAGTCCGTTTGACTAAATAAATCCAAACTGTGGGATAAAAAAACTTTTAACTCAGTCAGGAGGAGGAAAAAACTGTCCTCTTACATCATATTGGATAAGTGGCCTCGTAATGGCCGACATTAAACCAGAGAACAGGAGAACGTTTGCTTTTTAAACATAATGAGCAGTTTTATACTTTTATGGACGTTTTGCCTCGTTGAGCCTCAGATCTGACCCGTTTGATTTCTCCCCGTGATGCATTCACTGTCCTCTTACAGACGGCTTGACTGATGGAAATTTAATTTTAGTTGTGAACTGCCTCAGCAAGATGATTTAATTTAAGATCTACTCCAATAAAAAACAAAAACTGCTGGATGGTTCTGTCCCGTTCGGGTCAGAACTCGTATTAATCTGTATTTAAACAGTGATTTTATGTTTCCACAGCTTTAACTGACTCCGTTTTTTGGGGTTTTATGAGGTTTTAAAACAAACCCGACGCCCCCAGTTGCTTTTGACACGATTTCCTTCAACAGGAAACTGAATTCAGAGTGATCAACGCATCTTTTTATGGTTTTTAATGGGGAAAAAGGTTGGAAATGCTCCTTATTTTTATCATTTAAATTTATCTGACCGGAGAAAAGAACCAGGAGATCAGAAACTGCAAATCTTTGGTCACTTTGCTTCGAGTCAACATGAAGCCTCTGATGGAGGAACAAAAGAAGGTCAAAGATGATCACCATTGATTTCAAGGTCCATGGGGTCAAAGGTCACAGTTAAAAACCTCTCTGCTCCTACATGTGACCCTTCTGTTCCCGGTTGAGTTCGTTGGTTTGTTTGTCTGATCAGGTAAAAACTGAAGAGCAGATCTGGATGAAACGTTCAGGAAACGTTGGGTTAAATTCTGGTTCTGATCCAGATCCTGACCCGGCTCACGCTGTGACCCCGGTGGATGGTTTTTGTCTCTCTGAGAGCTTCCAGTTTCGTAGAGTTTTGTTTTTCTTATTTGTTTGGCGCTGCGTTTGGCAGGGCAGCTCGCGGTTCTGATGTTCTGGGAGTGCGGCCCGTGTGGTTGGAGGTGTCACGTTTCCGTCTGCGCTCAGCGATGGACGGGCGGCCCGTAAGGATGAATCCATTTCACACTCGTTAGGTTCTGGCCCGTGGTTCCGATGGGTTTCTAATCGGCTTGTCTCGCGGGTTTTAAACGCTCATCTTTCTTCTCAGCGAAGAAGAAATGGTCACATTTGACCACTTTTATATTAAATTAACCACTTCCTTATTTATTTTCTTTTTCGTTCTGATTTTCTTTTCTTTTCTTTTCTGTAGGTTTCAGAAATGATCAGAGGCGGACAGGCGAGACCTCAACGTCTTATTCTTCTTTGTTGAACTGATAAAATAAATAAAAATCACATTTATGTCCGTCTGTTAAACTCAAAAAAGGAAAATTCAGATGTTTTTGAACGTTGCCAATGAATCCATTTCCCCAAACAGCCAACATACATCAAATTTTCAAGGTTTTAAAACTTGTTTTGTAATAATCTAAACTCCAACAGAACCAGATTGTTGTTTCAAAACATACTTATGAGCTTTATTTTGAAGGTCCAAGTCAAAATCTGTTTTATGTTTAGTTAGTTTTTAACCTTTAAATTCTCACTTCTTTCTTTTTGAGGTTTAATCTGAAATGAGAAAAGGTTAAAATCACACAGAGTCAAAGGGAGCAGCTTCAATAAAGAAAAACCTGCTGACTCGGAATCTGCTGAGTCACTGGTTGCTATGGTGATTCCCGCCCTTTTCTGGGGCTCAGGGAGGAGGTGGAGCGCAGGGCAGGATTCTTTTCATTAGACAAACCGACAAAAACACATAAATCTGAAATTAATTCCAGTTCAGATGTTAGATTTTAGTGTTTAGTCGACGTGTTGAAACCTGACGTCCTTCTCAGGATTACAGTATTCTGCTCCTCAAGATGAAATAATCTGAATGTGTGTTTTATTCTGAAACACATACACGCCCTTTGTTTGTACAGCTCATAAATGTGGTTCTCGTCTCTCTTTAAAGGTAGTTTTGGTCATTTTTGAAGCGATGTTTTGTTAAATAGTTATCAGCCGTGGTAGTCCTGACTCATGTTTGAAGACGAGGGCAGAGGTCTTTGTCCAGGCTAGGCTAAAGGCTAGCCGGTCATGAGCCTCTTTTATGTCAATGTTCAGGCTTAGAAAACAACTTTCTCAAAAATATCATACTAGAGTGAAAGACGTTTGGTTGAGAGAACGGCGACAAACTAAACAAAGGGTGTTGTGTAGAAATGTAGAAGTTTAATTTGAGCAAACGTAGTGAATGTTTCGCATCTTTCGCACCACTTTTTACACACAGATAATCTGAGATTATTGGTTCTGGTGAGACACTGATGAGATGACAGAGTAACAAAGATTAGGACACATTTAAAAAGCAAAGAAATCTGTGAATGTATTCAGTGGATGAGACGCCACTACCTTCGAAGCAAGTTTGAACTCAGATCAACGTGAGCAGAAAGAGACTTTTAGGAATCAGATCTGCAGCCAACAACAAAACAAACAATGTTTAATCACATTTTCACACATAAAAGACTAATTATGGATCCTACAACTCCAGTTTTACAGCTAGAGATATTTTTGTTGTTTGTAGCATCTGGTAAAGATGATGTGAAAACACCAAGGCGCCACATATTCATAGAAATGACGATATGTTTGCTCATAGTAGTGAAAGACTCGTGCTGCTCTTTCAGACAATGACTGCAGTCTTCAGAGCGATTATTCTGGTGGTCCAGAGAGGCTGAAACGTTCGGATCCAGAGGTGGTTGGTAAATTATATGAGGTTCGAGGAGCTCAACCAGAGGCTGTGGCAGGATCTGACACCCGGCCACGGCAGCAAAAACAAGTCTGAGAGGAAGTGAAAAGCCCTTAAAGTTTCTGGAGCAGACCGAGAGTCTGAGTCCAGCAGGAGTTTGATGAACTTGACATTAATAGAACTGTTTACAGCTCCAGAGCATCCATTTCTGAGGAGCAACTCGGAGCCCAGATGTTGTCTGAAATGACATCCCTGTTCTCCTGATGTTGAGGGTTTTGTTGCCCAAACAATCCCTGAGAAACTGATGGAAACCAGATCCAAACAGATGAAGTGAGTTCATTAAACACACAGATTTCTGCTCTTAAATGACTCCCAACCAGCTCCACCCTGATTATCTTTACAGCTAATTGAGAGATCCAGCAGTTGTCATGTTGACGTGGTTGTGGTCAGCATCCGCCCCCTTGGCTCGTGGGAAGAATCCTCGGAGATTTCTCGCCTGACTTTCCTCCGCTGTGTGACAAGGAGAAAAACAGATTTTAAAAAAATGCTTTTTTTAATCCGTTCGGATTCCTGCATCTCCACTCAGGCCACAAATCACTCGGCCGTGCCGCCACCACAGACCACCCGTTTCCTCTTCGGATCGCGCTGAAAAGAAAACACTTTTTATCAGATGGGAAACCGGCGACATCGGTGACCTTAGAGAGGAAAGACCCCCCCCTCAACAGGAAGAAACCTCCAACAGCCTCCAGCAGCAGAACTAAAGGAGAGCTCAGGAAACCCAAACCAACCCGAACTATAGGATTTATCAGACAGGAAACTCTTAAAAGCAGACAGGGTGTCAGCCTCAGGGACAGAAACTGGAACATGGAGCCTGAGAACTGAAAGCTCCGCCTCCCATTTCAGAAACTCTAGGAACCAGAAGTAAACCTGCAGCCTGAGAGCGAAGAGCTCTGTTAGGTAAATATGGCTCAATAAGATCTTTAATATCAGATGCAGTTTGGTTGCTCAGAGCTTCGGATGTTAGGAGGAAGATTTTAAAATCTCTTCTGAATTTGACCAAACTGGAGAAATCTGATCTCTCCTCAGAACTCTGGCAGCATTTTAGATCAACTGGAGCCTTTTAAAGAGTTTTTTTGGACACTTCAATAATAAAGAGTTACTATAGTTCAGCCTAGAGGTGATAAATACACGGATGAGATGTTTCTAATCTTCCTGATATTCAGGTGGAGGAAGAAGGTCCTGGTAACGATTTGAATGTGAGGTTAAAAGACATCCTGATCCTAAATAACACCGCAGTTCTTTACATTAGAGCTGGAGGCCAAATTAATGCCATCCAGAGGAGTGAAGAGCAGAAAGTTACAGATTAAAAGTGATACGGGTGATAAAAAGTTGCACTTTAGTACAGACGACATTTAGCTTCAGTCTTTGTGTCCTTTAAAGACAGTTTAATGATGTTTAAATGATGATGAAATTAAACCCTACATTTTACACAGTCCTGTAAAGAGCGAGCGAAAGCCACACAAACAATTTACCTCAAAAAGAAAGAAAAGAAATTGAGTGTATTTATTTTTCAGCGTTTGAGCACAGACAGTTTATAACACAACAAAGGAAAATAAATATTTATTCTGCCCGAGTTGGAAACAACAAACTGAATCTGTGACGCTTTTCTTTCAGATGTTAACTTCGGCCAACGTGACCAGAGTCGCGGTTTGTGCTCCGAGGATTGGGACGAAAGCTGGAATGTTGAAATCTTTTCAAACACGAACAGAGAGAGTGGGGCAGTGATGTGACTGAGGCGTGATAATTACAGTTTACGTTTGTTTTTTAATTATCTTCTGATCGGGGCCTACATAGGAATGCATGGGAGCGCCGGGGTTACCGTGGCAACGCGATTCATTAAAAAACCGATGCCGTTTAAACCCAAACGAACCAATGAGCTGACAGAGTGGGGGGTCACATGACCTAGAGTGTGGAGCTCTGAGACCAGGACACGTTTTGTCAGCAAACAAACTCTTCCTACGCCCACATCTTTTATGATACAAACACAAATCTTACATCAAATCGTAGATATTTTTATCTACTTTCAGACAATGTTTCTACTTTTCCTGTAGGTCTTAGAGTTTTCTCTCAAGTAGCCCCAGAAGGCAGAGTACGACGACTTGACTCCCTATCTTTTCCATTATAATTTCCTTGTTTTTCCATTATGTTTCTCTGATCATGGTGTTTTTTAACTCGTCATATTTCTGACAGAAAGCTCTGCAGAAATGTGAAATTTTGCATCAATGAGAACCAATCTCTCCTTTTGCTCTCGGTCCAAGAATTATTTCAATTAGTCTTATAGTTTTTTCACAGCGACTGTTTGTTTGGCGTGTGCGTCTGGCAGTTTCTGAGAAGATGTTGTCTCCCGCACCTGGCAGGAGAAATCTGGCTTCTGATTGGCTGAGGCTGTTGCCAGGCAGCCATATAATTCATGATTGTTATGATAAACTTCAGATGTTTTTTTTTCTCCCATCATGTTTTAGAAAAGCCTAAGCCAGCAGTAAAACGTGATGGTTGATAGTTTCAACAAGATGGCTGCCGTAGCTAAATGCACCAGGTGGTAAAGTTTCTTTAGTTTTCTTTATTGTCTCAATCTCAGTTTTCTTAAAGAAAAACATCTTAAGTGGTCAGTGTTACACTGATGCAAGGGTGGCTGAGATAAAATGTTTATAAACTCGAATATTTGTTCAGAAATTAAATAATTGTTTGTTTTGCTGCCATCTAGTGAGATAAAAGAGCAAACTACTTTATTACAACTTATTGAAAATATAGAAACTTAAAAAGTTTAATTTGTTTAGTTTAAGGTTGAATCGCAGCCGATGATGTGAGCAGAAGAGACGTTATTACCGGGATTATTTATTGTCTTTAAACCGTGTGAGTGAAGGCAGAGAGGCCGAAGGATTTCATCATGGCCGCTCCACCAACAACACGTCGGTTTATTTACCGACCGCAAATCTCCACATCCTCCTACACGGGTCTGCTGCAGACTCCGGAGCCGGAAAGGGATGGGATTCGGCTTCGGCTTCATACGGCTTAAACAGACCACAATTACTGGGATCACGCTTCCATTTTAGAGGGGAAAAAAAAAAGTCCCAGTTGAAATTAAAAAGGAAGAAAGTTTTGGGATTAGTTACGTAGGAAAGTTTACATTTTGTGGGTAAATATATGATGTTTGATATCGAAGATGAGGAGTTTCCTTCAGCGTTTACATCTGCCTCCAGTTTCTCTGAACAAAAACAACAATATTTGGTTTCTAAACGTAAAACTTTTGTGCTTCCTGCATTTAATCTGTTGGTTTTAAACCATTTTATAGAAAAATGACAACATACACAAGACTGAAAGTTTAAAAGCTTTATTACAAAAATAATTCATGTAACGTCTCTGGTCCACCACACGAGTGAAAGGGAGAGGAGGTTTAATTAAAATGGATCTTGAAGGTTTTAATATTTGATGGTGAAGAGCGAACAGGTAGGTGAGCGGAGACGTCTTCAGAGATCTCCTCGAGAGGAGCACCAAGGAGCGGCGACAACGAGGAGGACTGTGGAGTCTGGAGAAGAGCCGTAATCCAGTCCAGCCGTACCTGGGAGGGAAGGAGTCCCAGGTGCGACCACTCCAACCAGGAAAAGACGCGACAGCAGCGCCTGCTGGATGGTCAGAGTACTGCAGCTCCACCAGAGAACGAGAGGAATGAGATCCTCCAAACAATCTGGGATCCTCGTCTTGTCTCTGAACTCCTGAGATTGTTGGCGAACCATTTGGGTTTTACTTTTTTGTCTACGCAACATGGGAACTGCAGACTTTGGTCAGCAGCTGACGTGGATCATTGGTTCTGGTGAGACACTGATAGGCCTCGCCGTTTTAAGATGACAGTTATGAAGTCATTTTGGAAAGTCCAGATATGTTCTGCATGTGAAAGCCTTCTTATAAAATGGCATCATAATTAGAGGGGCGTAAAAGATATGTCACGTCCCATCAGCAGCTGGTAGTTTGTAAACAAGGCTGAGATCTGGAATAAATGTTTGTGCTGAGAACTTGTAGCGTGGGTGGAAACACGATGTGGAGCGAATCAAAAGATCTTCTGTGCTTCGGTCTCAGGAGTCAGACATGTTGGGCTACATGCAAACCACACTGGTTGGAAAAGTTAATTTTCCCTCTTGTGTCCCGACATTAGAGACTTTGAAAAGACGTTTTGTGATTCAGCGTTTTCGTCCTCGCCAACAAAGCTGCAGGAGTTGCTCGAAATTACCTTTTCAAAAAAACGTTCAGGAGTCTCGTTTTAGACCAAAAAAAAAAGCTCGAGAATGTTTTCTGGCAGGTCGGGATGGTTTAGTCTGAGGAAGATATTAAAACGAGTCTTACCTCATGCAGTTTTTTTATGGCTGGCAGTTTTCAGATTTGAAAATGACGGCTTTGGATGTCGTTCCCGTCGCTGACTGCTGCTCTGTAATTAAGCTTCATTAAAGGTTTTGTGACAGATGGATGACGGGTTGTGTTTGTGCTCCAGTGTTGCTGTTAATGACTTATCAGGTTCTTCATTTCCTTTGAGCAGCTCCAGCACTAAACCCTCATTAATTTTATCTTCGTTGGGAGAAATCCCCTTTTCCTGTACGTGTTTGACTTTCAGCACAAAGTTGGACTCAAACGTTTTAATAGTGGTCCATCAGATACGGCCGGGCTTTCGTTCTGTTATGTGATTCTTAGTGATTTTGATCAGCTGGATGTCGAGAACAGGGCCGCTCTTTATTCTGGGCTGGCTCTGGGAATCAGAATAAGTTCCCATGTTTTCATCGTAACATTAACATTTTTCTGTTTTTTTCTTTTTTTAGTTCATAGTTGTGGCATTGCTCCAAGTTGATGATTACAATCGCTTTAAATTAAAAACAACAAATATTCAGTCACAAGTTAAAAAGTCTGTGTAATGCTGTTTCAGTATAAGATTTAAAGCCTTTAAAACTGAATTTATTTCAGCTGTAATTTTTTCACTTTCAAACGCCATTAAAAAATATAAAACTGATGGTTTCCTTAAAAAAGAAATCACACAAAATAAAACTGAATCTAGAACAGAAACAGAAATATTGTGAAAAATACCAAAAATGCACAAATGTTAAAACATTAAACCAATTAACTGCCAGACAAGACAATAAAATAAATACATGGATGTATAAAATTTATTTATTCCAACAGTTAAATTCAACCTATGAAGATAATTTTTTAAAACTATTTACAAATATAGACGTCTGTCCATCTAGATATCTAGCTAGCTGGCTAATTTATTTGTTGTTAGCTAGATAGATACTTTATTTATCCAACATCAAGAAAGTAAAAACAAAAATCTACATTAATCGAAAACATTTCACCAAAGTTACAGTTTATTTACAAAATAAAGCTATGAAAGAATTTTATGCATTTCTTTGAAGCTAGCTAGCTAGTTAGCCTCTCAGGGATTTAGCCGGCTAGCTTCCCATAAAGTTAAAGCTAGTTAGCTTGTTAGCATCTCAGAAACCTTTTCCTCTGTTAGTATTCAAAGCTGAAATCTACATCTATTTAAAGCTGCCAAATTAAATTCTTCTCTTTGAATATCAGTTTTAGCTCGTAAAAGAAAAAATAATGGTGCCACTTTCAGATACTTTTATGATTTATCAGCGCTTCACAGACAACACTGTTGAGTTTGTAAACAACCTATAAAGCATTAATAAGCATTTATAAAACAAAAACCAGGCTCACATTTTGATTATATTAAATGATGTTCTGTAAATTTATTTTTTCCAGCTGCTCAGCTTCATTTTCTTAAAACTAAATAACTTTAAGGCAGACTTTTGATCTATGAATGCTTGTTGTGCTACTTACTGACCAATAGTTGAAAGCTAAATAATAAAAAAATAAAGAGTAAACAGTGAGAATAGAGAGCACAGATTAATGTTAGATCACAATATTAGCTTTAATATTGTCCTTTTGATCTGTAACTCCTTATTAATGGTTTATTATAATTTATTATAGGGTGCCCTTATTGGAAAGAGGCCCTGAAAATGATATTTTAAAAAAAAAAAGCCAACCACAGCTGTATAAACGCCTCGGCAGTTTGTGGTTTATCAAGTGTTTTGGTTATGGTCTTAACTCGGCGCTCCATATTGGTTTTGGTGACCTGAAGTTTCCTCGAAGTGCCTTTGAAAGCTAATCAGAGCTTCCTGTTGCCCTCGGAGTTTAGAGACAGCTTCTGATTAGCAAAAACAAAACCTTTGTGTGCTCCGGTGGTCGGTGAGACGGCCTCCCGCTTCCTCCCTGCCTCGAACATCGTAACACATTAGGAGGTTTTTATCTTTTAACGCCTTGAAAATGTGCCGTTTGTTGTTGGCGTAGCCGTTAGCGGGGAAACGATAGCAGCTCGACGCTCGACTTTGTGTTGATTTTGGACGTTTCCTTAAAAAACAAAACAAAAGATTTGGACCTTTTGGGAATTCAGATAAGACTCAGCACATCTCTGAGGGTTTAATGGAGGTTTATGGGTTTCTTGATCTTGTTTCACGGCTTGAAGCTCCAGATAATTTTATATCATGTTTATTATTATTATTCCTGCCTCCGCTGACAACTCAGACTTTACATTAAACATTAAAGAAAGTGTTTTTATCGGATTTCATCTCGTTGTTTGGAAGCTAAACAAATGAAACGGACAAAAACTGGTTTAAAACAGTCAGACGAGTCTTTGAGTTTTAAGTTTATCTTCCACATCTGTCTCCTGTCCTTTATGGTTAACATGCGATTTAAAGGGAACATTAAGATAATCACACGGTTTGAAACTTTGTTCACCTTTAGTTTTTCATCTTTTTGTAGATAAAAATCAGAAAATGGTCAAATCCATTTAAATGCTGAGGTTAGAATCACGCAGCAGCTCAGAGATCCTCTGAACAGCAAAACCTTCGGCTCATTCAGGAGACGGCTGCTGGGACTTCTGCTTATTAAACATTTCAAAATGTTTAACTTTATTTACAAATATCTTCATCATAGAAACACAGAAAACTCTGTTCTCATTAAAATCTGCTGCAGCTGCTAGATTCTTATGCTGCTCCTAGTTTTAGCTACCGTTCTGCTACGTTTAGCTTAGTTTTTGCTACTTTTAGCCTTTTGATTGTTTAAGCCAGCCTTTTGCTACTTTACCTTTTAGCTAACATGTTGCTGCTTTTAGCTAGCAGTTTACTTTTTTGCTGTTAGCTAGCTTTTTCTTACTTTCAGCTAACCTTTTACTACTTTTAGATTTCACGTAGCCTTTTGCTATTATTACATTTTAGCTGGCCTTTTATTATTTTACCTTTTAGCTAGTGTTTTACTATATTTAGCTTTCAGCTAGCCTTTTGCTACTTTACCATTTAGCTAACATTTTGCTACTTTCAGTTGAAAGCTTCCAACTTTTTGCTTACATTTTACATTTTTGCTGTTAGCTATCATTTTGTTCCTTTCAGCTAACCTTTTGCTATGTTTAGCTTTCAGCTAGCCTTTTGCTACTTAACTTTTAGCTAGTATTTTGCTACTTTCAGCTAGCCATTTCCTACTGGGCCTATTAGCATTTAGCTAGCAGTTTGCTTCCTTTAACTTTTAGGTAGAGGCTGCATTTAGCTAGCATTTCACTTCTTTCAGTTCTCAGCTGGTGTTCTGCTCCTTTTAGCTAGTCTTTTGCCTCTTTTAGCTAATGTTCTTGTAGCGTTTCATTTGATGTGGTTTAAAGCTGCAGAAACTCGGGGCTGTTTTTACAGCAGGTCCAGGTTAGAGGGAAGCTGCAGCAGCTGATCTCTGCAGGCCACACACACACACACACACACACACACACACCATGTCTTTAGCTTCAATAAGAGGCGAAGAAAAGTCAGAGAGTTAAAAAAAAAAACCCAGCATGGAACCGCATACTGCAGTGATGAAGATGGAAAATCAAACAATCCAGCTGAGTAACAGCAGCTTAAACAGCCGAAGTTGTCCCAAAGTGAGCCGAGCGTAAAGAGCGGCGTGTTTTCCAGGCCTGACGCAGATGGATGCATTCAGCAGAGGCAGATTAGCAGCCATTTTAGGTCTGCCCTGATTAAATCCTGGATAAGAACATGCAATAACAATCTGTGAATGCCTGGAAAAGTAGGAGCTGCGGTGTGGTCTCACTAAAAAACAACAACTGGACGAAACGAGGACGTTAAAAATGAGCCTCTTAGTTCCACGCCAGCAGGTCGGAGTTTTCTGTACGAGTTCAAAATCAGGTTCAAGTCAAGAGAGATGGCTTCAAAGTTAGAGACTAAAATTTATACTTTGATGCAGAACCCCCCCCCCCCACAAATGACTCATTCTAACAAAAACACTGAAATACCCAAGTTCACCAGTAGGTGGCGAGAACGTCCACGTCTCATCAGGCTGACTGTCAGAGACACAAAATACGTGAATTTTCACTTCGAATTTCTCTGAATTGAAAGAAACCGACATTTGTGTCTTAAATATGTACTCCTTCTGCTGTCCAACAGGCGCCGGCCTCCTCCCGCCGTCCGGAGGTGAAACTCCTCGCATACTGTGTGACATCATCGTGAAGCTCGGGGGTTCCTCTGGTGAAACGTGGGGCTCCAGTTCCTGACAGCATCACTCCAGACCAACTGGTCCTCCTCTTCTTCTTCTTCTGCTTCCATTTCCTCTGATAATCGCGGCAACATGAACCTCCCAAGCGTCCTGCAGCGGTCTGCCACAGCTGGCCCCGCCTCCTTCTAAGGAGGTAACTCCGCCCACAATCAGCCCACAGAAACTCTAAAAACAAGTCGTTAACGTTTGAAACCAGAGAAACGGACCCTGGAGGGTTTATGATGGGGTTTAACTCAAACAAAAACATGAAAACTCTTATTTTGAAAATTTTATTTTATTTCCTCTTTAAATACATTTAAAACATTTTCTTTTAGTTTCCATAAATTCCAGATTGCCTGAGTCGTATTTTGACTCCTGCAGGAGTTTCTCCTTTGAATCTGAAGCCCAGAATATGCAGATCTAAAAACCCGGCTGATGATAAATAATATTTATTTAAAAACTCGTCCAAAGCGAATCGATCAGGTAATAATGTGCACCACCAAGAATACAGTTTTGCAAACCGTGCTCCTAAAACTGCGACACGGATCAGAAATCAGTGAGGTAGTAAAATGTTTCAGCAGTTATCAAATCAGCTGCAGCTCTAAGTTTCCAAACTCAAAACCATTTCTCGCACTTTCAGACTCACAAAAACCAAACTGGGACGGGTTCGAGATGAGTTCACGACGTCTGCAGCCGTTTTACGTGGAAATGTCGTTTAATGTGTTTAAGGGCGAGATCGTCCGACTCCCGCGAGGAAATTAGGAAACCCTCAAACAGTTGTAACCCAGCAGAATCAATATTCCTGCTGAAAAGCTTTGTGTGTCTTTTTGAATAAAATGCTTCATTTAACAAGAACTCAGTCAATATTTCATGAATCTAAACAAACATTTAAAACCATAAATAACTCAGTTGTTGCTCTCAGAGCCAAGAAAGAAGCAAGAGAGTCAGGAACAAAAAAAAAAACTCCCTGGATGTTAGAACCACACAATGTTGAAGAAACTTATTAAAAATTCCTTTTGGATTCTGCTTTCTGGGTGGTTTGTGCCATAATCTCCAACATGAGGCGATGTGGAGCGAGTCCAACACAAACGGACGCTCTCCTTGGTGGGTAACGTCCCGACTCTGGATTCCACGCAGCTTCCCTCCTCTGATATAATGACTGGATGAAATATGTGAGAAAATATCTCCAGTAATCTGTCAGCAAGCAGCGAGATAAAGGAGGCGCAGGCTGGTTTCATCAGGTCACAGCCCGTCCTGTCCGCTGCGTCGTTCGGGTAAAATAAATGGTAAAAATACCAGATTGTGGGTGAATAATGTCCTTTTATTCAGGAGAAATTACACTAATTAACGTCAAGGGGAGAGCTTTGGGGTCACGCAGCGTTCCCACGGTTCATTTCTGCGGCTGCGGGGTCCGGTGGGGTGAATTTAGGCCTGTTTTTGAGGTGGATGTGTGATTCTGGGGTGGCCCGGCTCGGCCTCCCAGGGAACCCGCCTGTGAGTCCGGCGCGGAGTGCCGAGCCTTAATGCGGCCTGACAGCTCATGGCTGCGGCTCAGCTGCTGCCGTTTATGAAGGGTGGTCTCGGCTTACGGGCCGAGGCTGGCAGCGTCGGAGCGCCGGGGGTTCAGAAAGCCCCCCAACAGTAGCCGAGGCGAAGGCCACACTCGGACATTCCCCCAGGCGCCGACCCGCTGGCCGAGGACAGCCGAGGCGTCACGTTTCACCCCCTCACAAGTGAAACAAAGCAGAGCGGGAGCGTTAACTGGAATCCAGGTGTTTCTGAGTTTACGTCCATTGTTTGACTTCATCTGAAGGCGTCATGAGCGCCGCCTTCAAGGTCTCCTGCAGCCGTCATGTAATTACTGGCTTCCATGCTGAAGGTCTTACTCCGAGGTTGTTTCAGAGTGAAATGCACAGATTGTTGTTCCCTCGCGACCTCTCAAACACAAAACCTTCCAGCTGTCTTTGGAAAACTCTTCAAACCCGAATCACTCCGGTAAAAGTTTAAAAGGCGCCAAAAGATTTCAATATTCTTCTGTTTTTAACCACTCAGAGTTTTCATTTACCAATCCCTACAGGATTTCGCGGACATTTTTTGTGATTGTTGCGGCTAAAATGCCTGATTTTGCGGGCATTTTCCTAAAAGTTGCGATTTTTTTTTTTTACTAAAATCAATAAACAACCATAACTTTTAATATATAAACCAAAAATCCTTTCTAGTTTTGTAAGATAATTCCCAACAAACATTGACATTCTCAAAAGGTGCTTTATTTGAGAACTTTGATAGCTTCTAAACTGACATTCATGAGCATTTCTGGATTGTCCCTGGTCTGCAGCTCTCCTCACATGTTTTGCAGACACAAAGTGTTT
>NC_051438.1:27846501-27882859 GCF_001649575.2 Kryptolebias marmoratus | reverse complement strand
AAGAAGAGACTAGACCGCAGAAACGGTGGCGAATCACTTTAGAAACAATAAATATTGGGTTAAAGTTGCGGGAAAGTTGTGGTGTTTTGGGCAAAGTTGCGATTTTGCGGGGTTTGCTTGATTTTGCGTTAAGAGTTGCGATTGCAACATCGTGAAATCCTGGAGGGTCTGATTAACTGTAACATAAGACTATATTTATATTTGTTGAAACAGAAGTTAAAACCATTTTGATCAAATCTCATAAATAATGCTGTGAATAATCGCGATATATTGTTCCACCTGTTAGTGTTCGAAGTACGTGTTGTGGATAACTCAGCTACCACCACGCTACGTTTGAGCTCATCTGTAAAACTGGTGTAGCTTCGGCCATTTTGGTGTTTCCTATGATCTGTTGGCTGTGATGTTAATGTCAAACAAAGCTCAGAGTTTCTGTTGGACGTGATCAAAGTTTCGCTCAATATTTGTTGAGTTCTGCTTTCTGGTTTTGGTCAGACAGGCTTTAACATTTAACAGAACTGATTTGTTGGTTTTTCTTTAGGTTTCCTGTCATTTATCCTAGTTTAAACCTAAAAAAAAATGTGTATTTGGTTTAAGAATAAATTTAATTTTGTAAATATTCCTTAATGTCCAGAAATGTTAGAACGTAAAGAGGTGTTTAAGATCAGGAGATGCTGTAAGAAAGTTCCAGATAAATTAAATTAAAGTCAATAAATAAACCCAAGCTTCAGCGCCCCACGTGGGTTTCTGCAGGTGTTGGTAAAACCAGCGGTTTGAGCGGCACGTGACGTAATTCTCTTCAGGAAGGAGAGTTGGAGGCTTGGAAGCCATTTCCCCGTCATGTGTCAGGTCCAGCTTCACAGATAAGAAGCTCCTCACCTTGAGGAAGTGTCGGTCCGAGGACGTCTCAGGCTCTGCACACAGACAGGAAGTGTCCTAATTTCCTCGACTGTTACCAAAATGTGTTTTTACCAACATGGCTGCGTTTCTGCTGCGCTATCATCTGGAAGACATCTGGTGACAATCTGGTGTCGGCAGCGTAACTGTCAGCAGAAAACCATCTACTTGTTATGTTACACAGACGGTTTCTTTTCTTGTTTTTTTTCCTCAGCTGGGCTTCGTACAGATGACTCTCTGATTGCACTTTCCTCACAGGGGATAATAAGACCTTGGCTGTAATTTTTACCAGGTTGTTTAAAGGTCTTCTTCTAAAACAAGACACTTAAACTGGATGTGTGCCTTAAAACAACTTCTTAAAAGATGTTTATATGTAAATTATGCTATAATTTGCTAAAGTACTCTGTATATAGAGCCAGACTGCAGAGACTGAAATGGAAAAGCTGAATAAAAGAAAATCTAAACTTTAATAATAAAATAAAAAAGGTTGTTGTAGCAGCAAACCAAAATGACAAATTAAGAACCAAACAGGAGGTCTGGAGACATAAACCTAAAAATATAAACACAGAGGCTCTACTGAGGACCGAAAACAAGACCTGACAAGATGCTGTGAAGACCAGGAAGTATTTAAACCATCGCTGAGCGGGAACAGGTGAGGATAACGAGAACATGGAGGACAGGTGCCAACGATCAGCCGAAAACACACAAAACATGAGAAAATATCAGAGCATGAATACAAACAAGAACCAAAACTTTTTATATTGTTATATTTTGTTCCGTTTATTTATAGTTTCATAACAAGTCAGATCAGGACACTAAAAAACTCACAGCACTTTCCAAAACACTAGTTAGTCAAAGTAATCTTCGAATCGTCAAGTCGTTCTGATCTCCCATCCTGAGAAGCTCAAAGGCGACAGTGGGAAGAAACGACTCCTGCTGGGGGGTTGATAGGACAGGAAAGGGACAAAGACACACACAGAAGGGCGGTCCCGGAGGAGTTTCCATGGTCCCGGAGGAGTTTCCATGGTCCCGGAGGAGTTTCCATGGTCCAGGTGGAGTTTCTATGGTTCAGGTGGAGTTTCTATGGTTCAGGTGGAGTTTCTATGGTTCAGGTGGAGTTTCTATGGTTCAGGTGGAGTTTCTATGGTTCAGGTGGAGTTTCGTTGGAAAGAAAAACATGTTAATGGCAGCAATAATGGAGCATAAAGAGAGTAAAGCCAGCAGAGAGAGGAAATGTGGACAGTTTGTCCTCCAGCAGCAGAACTAAAGGAGAGCTCAGGAAACCCAGGCCGACTCCAGCTATAGGATTTATCAAAAAGTCTTAAGCAGTCTTAAAAGTAGACATGGTGTCAGAAACTGGAAGTTGGAGCCTGAGAACTGAAAGCTCTGCCTCCTGTTCTACTTTTAGAACCTCTAGGAACCACAAGAAAACCTTCAGTCCGAGAGCGAAGAGCTCTGTTAGGAAAATATGGAACAATAAGATCTTTAATATCAGATGGAGCTTAGTTGTTCAGAGATTTGGATGTTAGGAGAAAGATTTTAAATTCTACAAACAATTTTGACAAGGAGATAAACTAAAAATGGAGAAATATTAAAAAAAAAAAAATCATGTGACTTTTGGAGCCAATTCAAGATGGTCGCCACAACCAAGTGACCTTAGAAAGCACAAAAGTAGCTTGAACTCAGTGAATTCTTTGACTATTGAGCTGAAATTTGATGTGGTAGTAGCTGAGAGTCATTCACAACAGATACTTAAATGAGAGACTCCTCGTAGTTATTTTAAAGATCAGACTCTGTTTTTAATTGAAGATGCGTTTTTGCCAACCTGACGTTCTTCCTCTGTTCTCCGTAACGTTTCCACACTGGAGAAAAGAAAACATCGTCAAGCTTTTCATTTTCCAATGAGTAATAAATGTGTCCGCTCAGCGAAACGGAGGACTTCATTCTTTACCTGCTCTGTAGGTGGCAGCTCCTTCAGCTCGTTGGTGCAGATGGTTTGCAGTTTATTGGCGTATTGTAGCGTCTGCTCAGTCCGCCTCTGAAACTTTACAAATCTCACTTTAGTTCTGTGTTTAACTGCTGAGAAAACATTCGCTGCGCAGAAATCTGAGCTAAAATAAACACAGCTATTACTTTAAATACAGAAATTATGTATGGACAGGAAATACTGAGTGACACTTTGCAAGATCCTTGAGTTAGCATGAAACTCAGCTCAGTATTAAAGTATTAATTGGTCTTTTTAGAAAAATTAAAGACATGTTGGAAGCTTTCAGCCGGGCTTCTTAAAACAATAAAAACACTAAGTGTGCAGGAGCTTCTGGCCCTCAGATGTGAAACAAGAACACTGATGAGGGTAAAATTGGGCTGGTTTAAAAAAAAAAATGTGAATCTGAATGAAGTAATACATAATACAGGCCAGTACACACCATGTAGTTACCTGGTCTTCTTAGATAAAAGACCCAGGTGTGTACTCTGTAAGCTCCAGGTGTGGACGCTGTATAAGTACCTGGTATGTACCAGACAAATACCAGGTGCGTACCCCTTAAATGCCAAGTATTTGCCTGGTAAGTACCAGGTACATATCCCCCAAGTACTGGGTGTGTACCCAGTAAGAATCAGATGTGGACCCTGTACACACCTGGTAAGTACCAGGTATGTAGCAGACAAATACCAGGTGTGTATCCTACTAATGCCAAGTATTTACTTGTTAAGTACCAGGTACATATCCCTTAAGTACTGGGTGCGTACCCTGTAAGTACCAGGATCGTACCTTTTCTGTACCAGGTATGTATCAGGTACATACCCAGTAAATGTCAGGTATGTACCAGGTACGTACCTGGCTGTATGAAGTATTACTTCCTCATGTTCTGACAGGTTTCCTAAAGTTGAGGTTGTTCTCAGTTCTAACAAAGAGAACGAGGAAGAACCGATGGGATCCATATGGATCCTTCAGGAACGTTGGATCGACTTGTGGCTTCGGGTTCCAACATCTAACGGATCCTCTGCTCGTTTCTCCTCCACACGCCGTCTCTGGGATTTCTTTTTGTTTCCTCAGCAGCTAATTTCACTAAATCTGTTTGCACCCGCCGAGCCCGAAATGTGTGCGTTCAGAAAACCCACAACTTGTCACTTGTCTCCTGTCGGGGTCGAGCGTCTGCCTCCAGTTCGGAGTTTGACGTCTGCGTGTTGTTTTAAAACGTCCATGATGGAAAAGGTTGGAGGATTACTGGAAGGGTCAACGGGGCGGCAGCTGAGAGAGTTTCTTACCGGAAAACTAAAAAACTGTGAGGGAATGCATGTCGCCTGCCACGTGGCATGACAGACGATCAAACCAAACTGTAGAACTGACAGAACTGAAGTCAGTTTTGTGTTTGCTAAGGTTGCTTAGCTGCAGTGGCCATCTTGAATTGACCCTAGAGGTGGATCTGTTGGAGACGTTCTTCCTGAAAGTTTCAGTAAAATCTGTCCAAGGGAGCATGAGATATTATGCTAACATCACAAACAAAGACACCATTATTTACATGATCTCCCGCCACAAAACTGTTAAATCCTTAATCCAAAGAGACTCCATGAGTTTCAGCTCGAAGCCGTTGAGTTCGGTGGAAACACTTCGGACCCCTCGACCTTCAGCTGAGGGTCCGTCTCATCTCCTTTGGACCAGCCGGGTCAAGATGCTTCTGGATCCCGACTCCAGGTTCTGCTCCTGCAGGGTTACAGCAGGATGTCCGAGTCCCGGTCGGGACCTCCAGCGGGTCCAGGATCCGTCAGGTTCATGTCTCTTAACCTTTCATTCAATCCAGCCGAGGGTTCTGGTGATTAATCAAACTGTCGCTTCCCGTCCAACACGCCGAGACCACAGAGCCCAAACATCAGAGAGCTGCACAGTTCAAATATTTACTGAACTCTGAGGAGGAATCCAAGTTCTGATTTCTGCCTCGGGCCTGTTTACAGTCAAAATAATGATCTGCTGGTTTGTTTGGACTCAACAAAGTGGAGAAATTCACAGAGTTTTATCCACCCGGTAGCTCTGCAACTACCAGAAATTATCCAAGTGTTCGCTGCGTTACGCAACAGCTGCTTACGATATTTCAGGAGCTTCAAAACCAAATTATGTTGTAAGAAGAACCTTTAAACTGCAGCAGTGCTCCGAGTCATAACTAAAACAAACAAACAAACAACAAATGATACTCCAACTACAGAAATGTCATTTTCTGCTAAAATACAGTGGAAATGCTGAAGGAGCTGAAACTAAGCTGAAAGAAGCTGAAGACAATCTAAAAATCTAAAAAATAAATATAAAGTACCAACAAAAAGCTAAAAGTACCAAAAGGCTAGCAGCTAAACACATCAAAGGCTCGCTAAAAGTAGCAAGAGGCTAGCTAAAAGCTAACAGTAGCAGAAGACAAACCCTGAGTCGGTTTCCTGTTTTTAGAGGAACTGAAGAGATTTCCGTGTTTCTACGGGGAAATATTTGTATATAAAAGTTAAATATAAATAATAATATAAAACCAAAAGCCACAGCAGCCGTCTGCTGAACGAGCCAAACGTTTTGATAAATAAGCAGCTAAAATATACAGAAGTAGTTTGATTACAAACCTATAAAACAAGAAAACAACGGTGTGAACGCTGACTCAGCAGTTCCGATGTTACTGGACCGTCTGTGTCGACGAGACGTTCTCCTTCCAAACAAACAGCTGCTGCTTTAGGAGTTTTTGTTCGAGCAGAAACTCTGCTGGGACTCAAACCCTGGGTTCATGTCAGTGCGGAGGTTTATTTTTGGCCTCCTACGTGTCGGAGCATCAAAATCCTGTCAACGCTTTCCAGACGTGCAGAAAAAAAAAAAAACTTTCTTCTTCAAATTAAATACAAATGTTCTGCTGAAGCCGCGTTCGCGATCGGCATCAAATGGCAAACTGTGCTGTTGGTGGCGTGACAGGAGAACGTTCCTGGTTCTTCTCCGGGGTGGGTTTGGACTCCGGTCGTCATGGAGACGGGGACCAGTTTGGTTTGTTTGGCCGATCCGAGCTGAAAACTGATCCGTTCCTCTCCTCTACGAGTCGGACAGATAAATCTGCCGTGTTTGGAGGAATGGAAACGTGTCGAGAAACTAAAATCAAACAGCTGCAGATGATAGTTTCACTTTTTAAAACTCCAATAAATTTCATTCACTTCATCGATACTTTAAACACCTTCTGAAAATATGACTGAAAGACATGTTGAAGCCATTTGGTTCATCCAGCCGTTTAATCCGTGTTTCCCTGAATAATCTGTCACTAAATCTAAAAACTAACCAATCAAAGACTTTTTATCCACAGATTCCTGCAGCAGCAAAACCTTTAGAAGGGAAAGTGTTTGAAAAGTTAAAAACATCCTTACACTTCACCACGTTCAGCGTTTTAAGTTCAAGTTAAACGCTAAACAAGTTATGGTTTCCATCCAATCCTGACTTCAAGTTTAATCTGTGAAATTAGCCGAGCCGTAGTAGCCGTCACTGCGGGCCAAACCGTGTCGGGTTCTGCTGCTGTTCTTAGAAACCGGACGGCAACAAACTGAAGGTCGTTTGTTTCCTCATTGTCGATCAACATCATCAACAAAAACCAACAACTTCGATCCCTTCAGTCACTTCCTGTCCAGTAATTCATGCTTTTGTGTCGCCGTGGCTCCCGTCTACAGTTAGGTGAGTTTTGGACTGTCTTCACAGACTTCCTGAGGACTTCAGGACTTTCTTTTGGTGGACAGAGCTTTAAACCGTCTGACCTTCTGGACCCCTCAGGTCTTCGGTCTGATCTGAGACCAGGAGGGTCGGTTTCTGTCCGGAGACAGTCGTCCTTCAGGCGTCAGGATGTCGAGCTCTGCCGAGTTCTTTTCAAGAAGTTTGTGTTTAAAACAATCTAATTTCTACATCATTTTAATGCTTTTACTTGTTGGATTATTGCAGTTATTCTAATGTTATGATGTACTTTATTTGATGTAAAACACTTTGCTTTAAGAAATGTTTTATAAATACAGATTTAGCTCCATAGTCAGGATCTGAGCGGCTGAAGGTTTCTGTGGTTTCTGCACCCAAATCTTGTTTGTTTTTTGTATTTTAAAAAATCACTGAAGTTGTGTAAACGTTCCAGCCTGGAAAAAGAAAGAAAATGAAATTACTAAAAAATAAATATGACTCGTCCTCACGATGGGGACTTCTGACCACGACAGTTTAAAGGAGCAACAATTAAACGAAGGAAACTTAAATGTTCCTGCAGCTCTTGAAGTCGGGATCAATCATCCGGCTCCCATCGAGCTGCCGGTCAAGAATCTGAACCCTGGTTGGTCGTCCGGGGGGTTCCCTTCAGTAAACCCAACCCCTCTCCTCCTCATCAGTCAAACAGGTCCAACGTGAAGGGAGACGGCGTGAAGAACGTCCGGGACGGGTCGTCCTGAACCAACAGGGCTGCTGAAGATGATGTGAAGAAGAGCGGTGGCACCCGTCACGTCTACGTGTGGCCAATTTTATTGATTACGTTCATTTGTTATAATCCGTCACACGTGTTGAGCGTGTTGGACGGAGGAAAACGGCGAGGCGTTCGCCGCTTCTGAGACTTAATGTCTTTAACTTTTGGAGGAACTGTTTCTTTTTCCCGCCAGCTCATACATCACCTTCAGGGTTTCTGCAGAGAGCGAGGAAACAGCTGCTCCTTTAGACAGTGGCTGCTTTATCCTGTGATGTTTAAACAAATTGGAGGGAAGCTGGTGAAAGCTGCAACAGGCCGTTTATCCTCGATTCCCTCTGACAGCGAGCTTGTTTAGCCTCTTGTGGCGTTACTTCAGGCGTGACGTTTGGAGCAAATGTAATCAGCTGAGGAGAAAATGTTTGAGCAAAGAAAAAACCCAACAAATCCTGCAGTTTAAAGGTGTGTTTTGGCTCCATGTTGACAGATTATGTGTTTTAGAAAGTTTAGACAATTGATGTTTACTTTTATTAAAACGATCAGATTCAGTAAATTACAGAATTCTCTAAGAAAACCAACAGGTTGCATCACATTTTCTACAGGAAGTAAAGAATAGCTCAAACCAAATGCTAATAATTAGCTTTTTTCTTTGCTTTAATGTAAATTTCTTTATTGGGTAAAATCTTTGTACTGTAGTTCAACAAAAACCGTTTGTTTCCTGTAATTTAACTTCAGACTTTGTGATCTTTTAGCTCATCTCTCAAAACCTTCGGTTCATTCAGGAGACTGCTGCTGTGACTTTTGTTTTTAGAAATTTTTACACTTTTCAAAATATTTAACTTTATTTACTAATATTTTTTTTCCCCCTGTAGAAACACATCAAGATCTCTTCAGTTCCTTTAAAAACACTTTTCTCTTTGAAATCTGCTTCAGCTGCTAGCTCTGTTTGTCTTAATTAGCTACTTTTAGCCAACATTTGCAGCATTTAACTAGCCCTTTGCTAGTTTTAGCTCAAACTTTGGTACACTTAGCTTTAGGCTAATCTGTTGCTACGTTTTGCTTTTAGCTAGCCTTTTGGTATATTTAGTTTTAGGCTAGCTATTCACAACTTTTAGCTAACATCTGCTGCTTTTAGCAGGTATTTTGCCATTTTAAGTTACCCTTTTAGTACATTTAGCTTTTAGCTAACCATTTACAACTTGTAGCTCACCATTTAGTTTTAGGCTAACCTGTTGTTATGTTTGGCTTTTAGCTAACCTTTTAATACACTTAATTTTTAGCTTGGCTTTTGCCATTTTTAGATAGCAATTTGCTACATTTAGCCAAAGCTAACCTGCTGCTACTTTTAGCTAACCTTTTATACTTAAAACCTTTTATACTTTAGCTAGCCTTTAGCTATTTTTAGCTAGGATTTTGCCATTTTCTGCTCACCTTTTGGTATATTTAGTTTTAAGTTAGCCTTTTGATTCTTTTAGCTGGTGTTTTGCTGTTTTTATGTCATCTTTTGTTACAGTTTAAGCTTCTTTAGCTCAGTGCCGTCTCCGATCCTCCAGCTAAAGTTCGAACCTGTGACCCTCCGACCTGAGTTTCCAGGGAGAAAAGTAGCTGAACAAACAGATTCGGCTCACGGTGGCTCCGCTGGTCGGCGGCGTAACTCTTCAGGGACATTTACGCTCAACCAGAGGACGTTTAAACTCAGTTCTGGGCCGGGTTGATTTGGTACCGAGGCCCGGCTTCATGGTGGTTCGCCGTCACTCGCGTCCAGCGTCGCGTCTGGGAGAGAAGTTACGGCTTCACACCACGCCCACAGATCACGCTTGTTTTACGGTTTTCTAAGCAGGAACAATAACAGTTTTTAAACACGGACTTGATGTATGAGCCTTGTTGTGAAATAATTTTTAAGAAAATTGCAAAAGGAGCCCCAGGACCTCGTGGCACCACGAGTCCCAGCGGACCGGCAGCTTTAATGATTCAAGACGACTCGGCTTCAGCTTTCCAGCCCTCCCATCTCACTCCGCCATAAATTTTAATGAGCTGGGGTCACTCGATCCACTGTAGTTATTGTAATAATTTGGCTGCATCCAGTGAAGTAAACAAAAGCTTTTACCAGACAAGTTTAACCCTTTAAAATCCTGCAGGGGAAAGCAGTTTGTGGACCGCAGCTGGTGCGACTCATCAACACGCTCGCTGTTCGCCTCGGTCATAAACACGTTTTAATGAAGTTAAAACACGACTCCTGCACCCAGATCCCGGTCCCTACAGTTAGGAGGGACAAATTGAGTCCAGATGGGTTTTAAAATTGCAGTTTTAAAGAAGATCATCATCAGGACCGGATACATGTTCCTCTATTTAAGCATTTCTGTAAACAGAAACCACTGAAATTAAACCGTCATGACGGAAAGTGGCGCATGAGTGCTTGAAAACAGCAACATTATTTGTACCAGAAGTGTCTCAGTAACTACGTTTACTAACACAGTTTTTCACAGTTTCTTCAATAATAAATGCCTTTTATGACATTTCATAACAATATATTGATTATTTTACACATCTAGAAGAAAAGTCACTCATATTTTTGACACAAACACAGTTTTGGGTTCAAGGCTGACCGGACATGTTGGAGTTACCGATGCTTCCGGTAAAAATCGATAACACGGAAACAGTTGTAGACAAGCCTGACTTTACCGTTAACTGTAAAACTGTCCTTTTAGATTTCATTTTACTAGAAGCTTTATAGTCTAACTTATAAAACATTGTGTTTTGACTTAGAAATCCTCTTGTTTTTGTAAATACATTTTTCACAGCATGTTCCGAAACAGATTTTTCCCAACATTTAATGTAAAACTTTCAGTTCAGACCAGAAAATCCAAACAAACCTTTTAAACACTTGTTTGGTTCTGTGGAAAGGTTCTTAACAATTAAAAAGGTCCTCATTTTAAAAAGGCATAAGGACCGGTTTAAAAGAAACTCATTAACTAAGAAACAAACTCTGCACAATTAAGTTCTCATTTTGATGGTTAAAGTGTCATTAAATGTAAAATTTAGCAAAATTTACCTACGGAAAGCAGACAAGGTGACTGAAAATGGGTTAAACTTATCAGCCGTATGATTCATGACTCAAGCATTTCTGTGTTTTTTTCATCAGATTCAGCTGAGTGTTTTTGTTTACGTTGAGTGCGTACCCGCGTTAGAGTTGCATATCAACAAATCTGGAAAACTACTGGAGTAAACTCCTTTAAAACTGAACCATTTGATGTAGTTCAGTTTAACCTTTTTTTTTTTTATGTTCGATATCAAACTTTTCAGTGAGGATCTTTAATGTCTGACCTGCTGCAGGTACAGCAGAGTTTAATTATAACCAGGCTGATGAGCTAATGGCTAGTCTGAGTCAGGCCCAGAACGCTGTGGATTCCTGTCGTCTTAAAACAACTCCAATCTAAAACATGTCAAAGCAGGAAAATAACATTTTATTCACATTTACACATCTGACTGCTTCACATTACATTTATTTACATGAAAGTCTATGGGGACAGCAGCTAGCTGTGGCACTTCCTCTAAGAATATCATAATATTTCTGCTGGAATGAAGATGTAATGTGAAGCTAACTGTGGTGTAAAAGTTTATAAAATAGTTTGGCTACGTCCAGCCAGAACTAAACAATGAGCTGAACTGCTGCTTCGAGTCACTGTAATCGGTTTGTGAGGACACAACAGGTAAAGATCTAATTGTCGGCACAGTAAACAAATCTCGGGTGAAAGACTCCTTGCTTTGTTTATGTGCTTTCAGTTCGCTGTCAGACAGAGCAGGAAACCGAGGCCGGACAGTTTGTCTTGCTAACATCTCTGCATCCTGTGTCTGCAAATGACTCCCAGGTGAGTTTTTCCCCCTCCGCCGCTACCCAGAGTCGGATTTACAACGAGATTATGGAGCTCCCCTTTGACCCCAGAGGCTGTGCTCTGCGAGAACAGATTCAGAGATTTCTCCCCCCCGTTCATGCACCGAGTGCACCAAGAACAATGCCTTATTCTCCTGCACAGGCGCTCCATTACAGGGCCTGTGGCTTGGCAGCGAAGCGGGCCTCAGATTTCAACCACATGTAGAGCACTCAAATCAAAAGAGTCAGCTCTGGCAGTGAGGCTGCATAGCTGAGGGAGACTGAGAGAAAAGCTGTGAGAGGGAAAACAGGGAGGAGGACTGAGAAAATAAAAATAAGTGATGTAAACAGTGGAGGGGACAGGGCGAGTGCAGAAAGAGCCAAGAGGAAATATGGAGGCAGCAGGAGCTGACAGAGATTATAGCTTCAGTGCCAAAAGGTCAGGACACCCAGAGGTCGGGTCTCCGGGGAGCGGTTTGGGATGGCAGTGAGGGATAACCTTGTCCTCACCCCCACGCTGGATGTCCCACGGCTGAAAATTCAAAACTGTAATTTTCAAATCCGACTGACAGCAGCCTTTCAGCAGAGTCTAAACATGTCCGCACAGCTCGTGCCGTCAGATTTGTGTCCCCTGGAGTGATCCGTCACACGCTGGATGCACTTGCAGTCGTCTGGGCCTGAAGGATTCGCCGAAAGGTTGGCGGAGAGTTTCGAAAACAAAAACATTTCCAAACGATCGCTTGGCTGTCTGGCGCTGAAGCCGGCGTCTGTTTTGGCTCGAGCCGACGTGTCTCTGACGGACGAAGGAGGCGATGGCGTCATGAACGCCATGACCTCAACTCTGATCCCTTCACCTTCCTGTCCCGATAGTAAACAAACCACCATTCCTTAAAAAAAAAACATGCATATCACCCGCCATGCTAGTCTTAAAACAAGATGTTAGAGCTCAGAACAAGACTCAGCTACTACCACACCAAATTTCAGCTCAAAATATATAAAATTTATAGAGTTTATAGTCTATAAATTTGGCAACCATCTTGAATCAAGTTGCCTCCAAAAGTTAAACACCTGTCGATGTATGCCCATTGATGACTTTCTGAGTTTCATTGAGTTCCCTCTGCTGCATCATGAGATATTTTGCAAACAAACACCCAGACTCAGGATATTACATGATCGCCCGCCTTAATAAAGAAAAGCCAAACGTTAGAAACAGATTTTCTCCCAACAAACATTGACCCAGATGATTGTTGGAGGCAGATTTGAGGTTTGACACGATTTGTCCCTTTAATCTTTGTGTTGGTTTTATTGTTAAACGTTAACGACCACCCCTGTCTCACACACACACACACACACGCATGTCGGTCTCTCCACCATTGCGGGGACTTTCCATCGACTTCCATACATTACTATAGCCTAATCCTAACCATTACCAGTACATACCCATCCCTAGACCAAACCTAAACTCAATTCACACCATAGTCTTAAACCGAACCCCTAACCCAAAAAAATCATTTCTCTTCGTGGGGACCAGGCTTTGGTCCCCACAATGTAGCAAATACAAGTACACACACACACACACACACACACACACAGAGCTTTCCTGTGGGAAAGCAGCCTGGATTATCGGACTGCAGCGACTCAGAAGTCCCACTGCCCTCCGTCACACGGTGGGACCACTCCTGTGGGAAGAAAAGCAAAGTGCACGTGGGGACGGTGAAGGTTGTGTTTAAGGTAAGCTCGGGGACATGAAGTCCCGGCCTCCGTGACTGCGCCTGGAAGGACCTGAGGTGCATTTAGAGAAGCAAACTGCAGGACCAGGAAGAACTCCAGCAACCCGGCGCTGAAACAGATGTTCCGAACCACCGGGAGACTGTTTCCAATCTGACATCATTTACTCTCACTCCTCTGCTCTGCCGTTTAATCCGGACTCCTTGTTCCAACAAGCAGAAACTGGCGGTGGCTTCGCCGTCGCTCAGTCAGAGCGAACTTGTTTAAATGAGGGTTGAAAGTGAGGAGCAGCCACGGAGGATGAGCCTGAGAGCGGGGGGAGCTCATAAAGACGTGTCTCTGGTGTCAGTTTCCTGTAAATGATCCACATCTGCGACGACGAAACTCACTGCGAGCTCGTGATTGCTGGATGTGAAGCCGTTTGACGCCAGATTGGATTTATTTGGATAAAATGTGTCAGAAAAAAACACACAAAAAAAAAACAAAAAAAAAAACACACATTGTGCTCAACATGCGTGCTCTCCAAGTTGTAGCTTTTGCTCCATAAATCTGATTAAAGCAGATGCAGTCCCATCTGTTGTGACTCAATCCAGAACCAAAGTTAACTTCGCAGGCAGGATGATTGGAAGAGCAGAAGTTCTTTCGATTGTCTCCCAGAACCATTTGTCTTCATCCCTCTAAGAAAACCAGTTTGTTAGCCAGCGGTTATCTTCATCTACTGCTGACGACCTCGTTACATTTTCCAAAATGTCCTTTCCGTGTTGGGACAAGTCATAAAGGCAACAGCTGCTTCAGTAACTCGTTCCTGTGTTGGCTGGTGGTGCCACCACACCACACAAATGGCTACAACTCCATCGATTTAACAGAAATTGAGCTAATGTCAGAACCAAAGCGAATATAGCTCCATTTCCCAACATAAGGAGGGGTGATGTGCATTCCTTCGAGGAGTGCTAGGCCTTAAATTACTTAAATTTGTTATTTAAACTACAAGGACAACTCTTCCATCAAATGAAACAGGATCCACTCAGCATCTCTGAAGTCTCGTTACCATAACAGTTGATCTTTTAGGCGCGGCAGACGACAGGAAAACTCCCGTTCGGCTGTTTTCCTTCAGCTGTAATTTGTTACGTCTTCAGTAAGTGGCTGGGGACAGTCCCCTTCACTTCTGTTAAAAGGATTGGACTGGAAAATCCCCCCCCCCCTCCCTCCTTGACCTTTTATTTTTCAGAACTGGTCCCATAATTCAGAGCTGCAGTTTAACGGGCTCTACGGTAAATCTGCGGCTCAGACTACCGAGCAGAAACTCCTGACAGGCGCTGACTACGCCTGCGCTGGAATTTATTGTCCTGCGAATGTTTCCAAACAGTGCAGGAGTTTAATAAAATCGACATAAAACCAATAAAAAAATGTGCAAAAGAGTAAATGTTGACTCAGGGAAGTTACTAGCTAACGGTAATGCTGCATTTCCTTCATGAGGAGAACACTTACACATTCAGTTAGGAGATATATTTGTAATATTCGCTGTTTCTCACACTCCACCCTCTAAATAATCTGAACGATGTCCTTTCCTTTGCCAGGTCCTAACGGTGTGCTAGCACAGATTTAATTCCTGTTAGCCTGACTGAAACCTAACCGAACCGGTGTTTCTGTTCGGGTGTCTCGTAGAGTCCTCCTCCATGTGCCCCGAAGGAGGAAGAGGGGACCTCGTGGTCAGAAGGTGGCTTGTTGGAGGAAATTAAACAGCTGCAAACAAAAAAAAAAAAAAAAGGAGACTCTTATTCACCTTTCAAGTGCCTTTTAGCAAGGCACTCAAATTACAGCTCAGAGAGCCACCCAGGAGCCTGAAACAACCGAGCAGCTGCAGATTTCTGAACCGACTCTTCCACGTTTGCCTCAAAGCATTTTCTGAAACATGACAAATAAATAACTAGAAGAATCCAGAGACAAACCTCCACCGAGGCCACGGCTTGATTAAAAGATCCTAATCTGGATCAGAACCAGAATTTAATCAGTTTTTTGTTACAACCCTAACATCCAGATCTGTTCTTTAGTTTTTACCTGATATTCACTGACAGACAAACCAAGCAAAAGACAACCGGGAACAGAAGAACATGTAGGGACAAGGTTTTAACAGGGGTTACCTGTGACCTTTGACCCCGTGAACCTTGAAATCAATGGTGATCACCCTTGACCCATGAGGTTTCCAGCTGTGGAGTTTAATATTCCTGTTATACAGCTGCAGAGTTACAGGGCAGGCTGACCTTTGACCTTATCATCAGGTAACAAAATAGGAAGATTCCTTGAGGGAATGCACGTCGCCCGCCGCCTCTTGACAGAGTTTTAGATCAAGATGGCTGCCACAGACACATCTTGGAGTCAGGTCATAGTCTTTGTTGAAGAGGACTCTCAGCTACTACCACACCAGAGTTTAGCTCAACATCTGTTTGTATGACTGATTTACAGCCATCTTTGTTAAGGTTGAGTAGCTTTGGTGGCCATCTTAAACTGGGCTCAGTTCAACAATTAATCAGAAGAAATATCCAAACACACACAGACAGGCAATTACATGATCGCCCATCATTACAGCAGCAGGACGAAGAGAACAGAAAAACAAACATGCCAATTTAACCTGTAAGAAATAATAATACAGTTTCTTTGTACAGCAGGTTTAGAAAAGGCTGAATACAACATAAAAATAAACACATTTAACTTGTAAAGCTGCAGCTCTGTGCGGTCATGTTTTAATTTGTTTATTTACAGTAAAATCTGCTCGTTACGTTATTTTTGTGGTTTTGGACAATTAATAATTCCTCGTTGACGTTTGGTCGAAAACAAGTTAAGACTTAGAGCTCGCATAACGCAGATCTCAGGCCACCAATGTAGAGTTTTTATAGCGTTATTTTCAAATTAAGTGTATATAAAACAGAGGCAGATTAAGAAAAATAGCCAGTTGCAGTTTTGGCAGTTTGGGTAAAATAAAAACAGGGTCATTATTTTCAGGCTGCAGATGTTTCATATGGATTACTCTGGTTTTTCCTTTTAAATAAGAGCTAAATGTAAAATACCAAAAAGCAGAAACGGAACCTGGACTGTGTCTGCAGATTCTCTTTATTGTATTAGATGACAGATTTATGTTTAATATCTATTATTAATAATATTGTTTGTTGTTCAGAAAGCCGTCATCGAACTGTTCTCAGTTTAAAAGGGTATTTTTAAAATCCTAACTGGGGTTGGTACAAAAACATGAAATGATCCAAACCATCGGCAGGAGACGTCTGCTGCATTTAAAAGCACAAGAAACGTTTATAAAATTTAAAAGTGGAACTAATTTAATACCATTAACTACACCTGAGCTCAGGTTAAAAAAAAAAAAAAAAAATCTTTTTTAATGTTAAATAATGAATTTAAAAGCTGAGTGAGGCGTAAGAAATGACTGCTAATGATGTGCTTTTTGAAGGGATCTTTACTCTGGTTTTTTAGTATTGTTTCTTCAGTTGGGTCTGCAGTGATAACACATCAGTCTCAGGTTGGGCGGAGATTGAGGCAAACCCAATGCTCTGATTTATCTTGGTTCCAAAAATAAAGTAATTTATTTTAAATAAAAGAACAAAAACAAAACGCTGACGAGGCAACAGAACCAAACTATAACAAAAACCCAAAACATAGCACAAATGAGATGCAAGACATGAGGGGAAACCAGACAGCAAGCAGCAACAACAAACCAGTGGCTGCGGAGGAGATGACCGGGTTTTAAAGGCAGAGGGTCATTAGGGGAAGTGGGCACAGGTGAGTGATTACTAACTTGGAGCAGGTGGAGAGGTAAACAGGTGATAACTGAGGACATAATGACAGAAATGCAAAAATCTAAAGACAACCAAATGACAAAATCAAAGAAACAATAAACCCAAACTGAAACATGAAAAACAATAATATTACAAAAAGAAACCCCAAATCCTGACAGTCTGATTGTAGAAAATATTTTAAAAGAACAGCAGATACTGATGGAGAACTTTAGCTGCCAAAAATACAAATAAAACCAAACTAACAGAGGATGTTGGGAAGTGAAAACATCTTCATTTGACTGGAGCTGGAGCTTTAAAATTAGTTTATTTCTTAAAAATAAAAACATTTCTTCTCTGAGTGTTGGAGTAAAATACATCAGGAGAAGTTTTCAGGAGTTTCCCGACAACGTGTGCTGATTAGTTTCATTTAGAGAGCAGGAATTTCTTTTCAGGTCAAGTTTTTGAGGCATAAAAGCAAAAAGTAAAAGTGTTTTAAAGCCGTAAACCTGAGAGCCAGCTGGCTCGGCTGAGTTTACGAGCCAACACTGAGCTGTTAGCTAAAGTGCTGCGCGGTGGATTTTAAAACATTTAAAGTAATTAACTTTGGCAAAATAAATTATTTTCAGATATGCTAAATTCCTGAGGGGAAATCCAAATGTACAACATACCGAAGACATCCTGCATCGTGTATGAATGATGGATTTACAGATTTTCAGCCAACATTAGTTTAATTATTTGTTTAACGATCAGGAAAAGAGCCACCCAGCTTCATAACGCTTTAAGATCCACCAATAATAAACTCAAAACATTTATCGGATTTTTCTGAAAATAGTTTGTCATTACTGAGGATTCTTAAATAAAACATTTAAACGGGACAAACTTCTGACTTCTTTGGTTTGTTTGGCTTAAAAGAATTTGAAGTAACATAAACAACTTAAATGTTACATTTGGAACATTTTTTCATGGTTGATCTCTCAGTGACCCCCTAAAGAATCTCCATCATCGATCTCAATGTGCCCAGATTTAAAACCCATCTGTTTTCTGTAGTTCGTTTTCTGCCTAAAAACAGAACCAGGATCAGCGGGATGTTCTCTGGACTCAACAGAAATCTGGTCTATTTTACAAGGTTTTATTATTTTTATTTTCCAGTTATTAATATCAGTTTCTTTCTGTCCAATAAATTCTGTGATTCAGATTTTATTGGACTTGTTTCAGGGGTTGGGAGTTTCCCCCCTCCTGTTGTTGTTGTTGCTCATTATCTGAGACAGGAAAAATAAAAAAACAATTAGTTGTAAAACTGTCGTTTTTAGGACGCTGCGCGAGGAAAAAGTCTTGAGTTACGATAATAAAACAACGTATTTCTGCTCCGGTAAACTCGAGTATAAAGATGAGATTTTCAGCCTCCTCTGTTCAAAAACTACAAAAGCTGGTAAATAATTTTCACATGAAGACAATCAGGACTCGTTTTCTTTAAATTTCTTTTCCGTGTTTGACTTGGACAGAAGAACCCGGGGTCTTTTCTTTTTTTGATGGATGAAGCAGCCGGCAGATTGAATGTCTGCTTAATTAGAGGCTCCACTTCAACCTCGGTTTCAGGCTTGTGTTCCTAAAAGCAAAGCATGATTCACACATCATTTGAATTCCCTGCATCACTCTTTAAGGTTTTCCATCTGTCAAATAAAACTAAAGGAATCCATCTCGACTTTGACGGTTTCGAATTTGAACCTTCATTTTATCGACGACATGGGAGACCGGACAGGATCCCTGGAAAAACGCAGGAATAACACGACACCAGTAAAACATGTTCAGCATCACAACATGAAAAATAACATTTAGGATTACTCCAAGCTGCTCAATCTTTTAATTCTTTTAAATTAACCCTTCAGTCTGTTAAAGTTTGTCCAACAGAGCAGCGTAATGGTTGAATCCACAGCTGATTAAAATCATAAACGGCTGGAATCTGAAGCTATGTCAAGAATAAAACATCAAAACTGATTGAAATAAATCACTTTGAATATTAGGAGCTCCATTAAACGTTGGATTTATTAGTTCCTGGCGACACAAAGTGCCACCTGTCACCATTTGGTTGGTGAAATCACCGAACTGCAGCATCATGTGGGTTTACAAACTGAATGTGGCCCTCAGAGGACTTTCTAAACAAATTAAATGTTCCCCAAGAGAAAGAAAAGGTCCCCCCCCCTTGTCATGATCTGTGGTTTTTTAGGATTTTGGTTTATTCCTCTTTTTTTAATTTTATTGGTTTTTCTCTGGTGTCACTGAGTCACTGGCCAGCGCCACACCTGCTTCTCGTTGTCATTAAGCTCACCTGTCTCCACTCTCCTCGTCAGAATCGGCCTATTTATTCACTCAGTCATGCAGTTTGTCCCCTTTTTGTTAGCATGGTATTTTTCTGTCTGCTCCCTGTGGGTTTTTAGTTACCTCTATCTTTAGCTGCCCTGTCAGCTTTTTGTGTTTGAGTCTTTATGAAAGTCTGGATGCAACAAATCCTGACAGACTTGGTTTATAGGAAGTAAATTCCTGCTGGATGGGTTTTTATTGATTTGATTTTTGGTGATCTCACCAGATGATGAAAAAGTGATCGATTATTTTGAGACTTTAAGGCAGAAATACCTTAAATGTGTTGATGTTGCCAGTTCCTAAATACTTCTACCCAAAATCATACATACTTACAATATTCAATATTCTGTTTAAATCCAGTCTAAAATATATCTGTTCACTGGTTAATTACCCACAAACACAGGGAGGCCAGGATTTTTGTTCTTGATTGAATCTGATTTTATTTTTCACAGATTAAACAGCCAACATGTTGAATAAAGTTTGAACACGTGCTACTAATCAAATAGGAATGATAGAATTTAAATGAATTGGGGGGCGCTAAGATAACCATTTAATCACCTCTTTAGGAAGTGATCCAGACAAAAATCCGGTAAAATTGTGGGTTATTTATTTTATCATCAAGCCTCCATCAAGATATCCACTTTGAATGTGTTTTCTGACTTAAAACTATGAATTTCTTCTGGAAATTGGGATTAAATTGGACTTTTGTTTGCCCACCAACGCCCCCACAAAGAATGTAGACAAATCTGATTCCCTTGACTTCACTTTTTGCCGACTGACGTGCCGTTTCTGTTCCCCTCGAGTTTTAAAAAATGGAGCCAGGAATGGATTTGGGAGCAAACCTAAAGAAAACAAAGACGTTTTTCACCACATTGTGAGGTTTGCACAAATTAAATCGAAGCTCGAAGTCAAAAACACAAATAAAGTCTTCCTAAAATCAAGGCAGGGCTGAGAGTCCCACTCTCCTTTTACAGTGTTTATAATCAACTCCTCCTGAAGTGATGAAGAGGCGATTAACAAGATGGTGACGATCACAATAAGACCCGAACTCACGCTCTCATCAGTTTCTCATTTGGTTTCCTGCTGGCTGGTAGATTATAAAGTCAGAAACCATTCATCCTCCTGACAACAGGAAGTGGTTTGATGGAGAGGGGCCTCGCTCCAATGAAGGCTGCCAGAATAAAATGGCTGTAAAATCCACCAGGAAAACCTAACAAGGAACGGAAAAGACGGAGTCATATTCCCCATCAGTTCAGTGTTACTGCGAACCCAGAACAAAACACAAAGGTTCAAAATATTTACACAATCTGTCCCCTGTTTTTGTGCCTCAGTCACAAATTTTAAGGTGAATATATGTATTGAAAAGGTTTATTTTAAGTTTTAACAGCAGGGTTTGTTGCTAAAGTATAACCAAACACCAAAGAATTAATGTAAACAAAAAGAAAATATAAATAAAGCAGATCTGTTTTAGACTTTGACAGAATCCTGGACTTTATTTGCAAACTATTTCTGTTTTACTGCCATTAATCAATTGTTTTAGTGTTTTACAGCATATATATTTATATAAAATTTGCAGATATGAAAACAAAGATATAATTTAATATAAATTCTTGATAAAATATCGTGAAACTTTGATGGTCAAATAAATCCTTTAGATCAGTAATGGTGCATATTACTCAAAAACAACACAAAGAAGAGCAAAATTAATGTTTTTATTTTATTTTTATCGTTAAAATCTATAGATTGTAAGACTGTTAGGACTACTCAGAAACTTGTAGCTAAAAGGAGACTATGATGCCAGAAAAACAATGAAAATAAAAATGGACGATTCAGCGAGAAAGCGTCTGTTAGAGTGAGGTAACTTAACCGTTAGCTAGTAGGCTAAAGAGCCCAAATCACAAGTCAACATATTGAGTTTTATATATTTTTTTATTTTTCCTTCTTTATTGACTTAAATTATACCCAAAAAATAAAGCCTACAACAAACCGTCTGCCTCAGACTCAAAGTAGTGCCTAGCGTTAGCTCTGCTAGCTAGCATGCTGAGTTAGCCGTTAGCTTGTAAGTTTCTCTGTAAACTCTGTAACATCTGTCATTCTGTAACCATAAAATTAAAAAGATTTCCACTCAGACTGCTCTGAAAATTTAATAAAATAGAAAACATGAGTAAGAGGAGTGATGAAACTCCAGAATAATTAGAGGAAAACATTCCCCGTGTCCCAAATATCCCCGGAATGTATCACATTTTTTAACGTGAATCAAGAAGCAACACAAACTCATAAATTCCTTGAAGGCTGAGTCACTCTTGGCTTGGTGATCGAGCTGAGCGAACGTCTTGTGAAATCACGATTATCGTTGCTGAAATGCAGCTTTGAGTTAAACGTTGAGCTCACTGTCAGAAAGCCTCGCTGCCCGCTTGGTTTCCTGCGATTGAGAGCCGGCTGGTTGTTTCCTGCCTCGAACAATGACTTGGCAGCAAGGCTTTGACTGAAACGTCAACGTGCACTCGCAGAACAGAGCGCGCACTGCTTTTTAGAAAAGGTAAACGGCTGAGCTGGTTTACTGGACTGCATCTGGGTGTAAATGTTTAATGGCTGCAGCAGTTTGGCCTTAAAAAAAAAACAACAATATGTTTGTTTTCTTGGTTTTAGACTAAACAGTAAACTGTGATTGTTAACCAATATCATGGAAGACCTAGATGATTGACTTGGTGTCATCTGAACATGAATATAATTATTTAGTAATGTCTAAAAGCAACAAAACAAAACTGATCTAAATCTAAATTAATACCAAAAGCTGATCAGGTAAACTGACCGCTGCTTTAAGGAAAAATCAAGTTTTTTTTGGCTGGAAAACGTTTGTTAGCCATCGTCCTCATGTCCATGCATAAATGGTGACACAGTTTGACAACCGGAGACATCGAGTGTCTAAAATAAGACCATTCCAGAACGTTTCTGGACCTTTTCCGGGTCGTTTTACCTCCCAGAGAGCTGAAAGTTTGTAGAAGCTCGGATGACCTTATTGGGAGTTTTTGAGCCCAATGTGAGCGTCGATCAGCAGTTCGTGTTCAATGACTTTAATCATCACAAAGATGGAGTCCGTCCGTGCGTCAGTCCATTTCTGTCTCTACACCCAAGGTCAGCGGACGCAACATTTCCACGAAGGACCTCCCTCTCTCCAGCTCCTCTTTGAGGATCTCAAGGTGTTTCCAGGCCAATGGATATGAAACCCCTCCACCAAGTTCTGGGTTGTCCCTGAGGTCTCCTCTCAGCGACGTCTTCCAGGAAAAACCTCCAGAAACGGGTGACCTGAAAGCATCCTGATCAGCCTCCTGATCCGCCTCCGCTCACTCTTTGGCGTGAAGCGGCGGGTTAGCTCCTCCCAGATTGAGCTCTTTGGATCTGTTATTATTATGATGATGATTGGCCCAGTGGGGGTAAGGTGTTCACCTTCCACCTTCGATCTCCAGCCTGGCACTGCACCAAAATATCCTTATCTAAGACACTGAACCCAACTGTCCACCGACCACCAACCAGTCTGAGTGAGAATATAAAACTGCTGCACATAGTGTGTAAAAATAAAAGCAGTGTAGACCATTTATTAGGTTGATAATCTGTGCTTTGAGCTTACAAACCTCTAATCAACCGTGAGGAATTTGAGTTTCTCCTAAAACAACAAGTGAGATTTAATGCAGATGTAGAATAAAACCAAAGATTTTGAGTTTTTCTGGCAAACAAGCAGCATTTTGGTGAATAAAGCGACGCAGAGAGAGAACGTTGGTTTGACGTTTCTTCAGATTCAGATAATCTCACCGGGAGGGCGGCTCGGCGCTCGGATTCGTGGGCGTCCCAGACTGCAGTAACGTTACATTACCAGCAGGAAATCACTTACATCAGGTCTAGACTTTACCCAGCGATAAGATCGTTCCCACGTCACGCTAAAGTTCTACAAAACGGGCCTTTATTTGACGACGTGCTGCTTGGGTTTTCCCCTTCGCTCCAAAGTTTGGTTCATAAAAAGCTGAACAAGCAGCTGCAGGAAACCCAGAAAGTTTGTTTCTGTCCTTCAGAAGGTGTTCTGAACCATCAGATGGACCCATCAGTCTGTGAAGGAATGCATATCACCCGCCGCTGTGCCTGCCGAACATTTAACACAGAGTTCGTGTTGAGCACCACTTTCTGCTACTACCAGCAGATTTTGGCTCAGGATCTGTCTACATTAATGGGTTTAAGCCATTTGTGTGTCTGCGAAGCTGTAGCGGCCATCTTGATTGGTTTAATTCCAAACGTTAATCATGTTTAAGATGGTTTCATTAAAAACTGTTCGCTGGTTCATGAGATATTTTGCTAACGGCCCAAAGAAGTGGACAAAAATATTATGTTTCGCTTGTGAAAATGACAGTTTGACAACTTTTCTCTGACATGAATCAATATATTTATTGATGCTTCCTACTTTAATGAAGATAATGGTTATTTGTTATTGTTCATATAGTAGTTTGAAGTTTTTTATGACAGTTTTTGTTGCCAGTTTTGGTCGGGGCGTCCTTGTAAATGAGATTTTTAATCTCAATGAGTTTTTTTTTTTCCTCGTAAAATAAAGGATGTAATAACGAGTGAAAGGTTTTTTTGCACAGAATCGTTCGGTTCCGGTCTCTGCGCTGATTCCCAGCGAGGAGACGAGGCCGAGCCGTTGGGAATGAAGCGCATCGTTTCCCAGATGAAGGTGAACGATCTCGTTACAATCATCATGATCATCAATTCAGGTTAGACGTTTGTGGCAGCAGCAGAAGGAAACCAGCCGGAGATTAAAACGGAACCATTAAACCAGAACGGAGCAGATTGTTGGGAACCCTCCTGATGTTCCTCGTTTAGAGGAAATATGTCCTCTCTCGGAGTCTTTGTCAGCAAAGAGGTAAGACTTTATCCCTTGTGTGAAAAACTTCCTCTAAACTTAGTTTCAGTCGGTCTTAAACCCTCGCGAGCGTCGTCCAGCTGAACGCCATCATGTTTGAGTCTCTCTGGATGTTTTCAGGCGCCGCCGTCCTCCAGGAGGAGTCAGGAAGGCGGCTCAGTCACGTGATGAAAGATGCGTCATTTTTGTTCTCGTAGCTCCATGAGTCAGCGAGCCAAGTGTCGTGTGATTGGTCAGAAGCTGTTGTGGGCGTGGTTATGAGCTTTAATGGAGCCATTTTGCTTCTGCTGCTCCTCAACTGTTCCATTTAAACTTAGAAACCTCTGAGCTTAAGACTGCAGAGACGCAGGCGGCTCTTCGTGGCTGCGGCGGCCGGGAGGAAGTGCTCCTCGGCCGGGCGGCGCCGGGACACGCTCCCTTCGTTCAGTCAGATTTACAAACAGCGTCTCAGTCGGTTTAATAAACACGTCTGATCGCGGTGAGGGAAGCAAACATCTGAAAGGAGAGCTGAGAAGCCGGTGGAAAGAAACCGGTTATGGTGGAGGAGGGAGGGGCTTCCTGGAGGAGGGAGGGGCTTCCAGGAGGAGGGAGGGGCTTCCAGGGAGTTGTGATCCGAGTGTCTCGTGGACGATGGAAGGTGTGGATGAAAACAAATGTCTTGGGAACAGACTTCCTTACGTCTTCTGGAGCCTTTAGTTCTTTAAATCGAACGATTTTAACACGAAGGACGTATATTTGTTTGTCCAGTGGACAGAAACACTCATGTGGAAAACTAAAACTGTTCTCTGCTGAAGACCCTCAGGGACGGGGACATCGTCTTGGTGTGAAGAAGAGGAGGAAGCTGGAAGTGAAAGTTGGTGGAAAAACGACAAACATCAACGCAGATTAAAAAGTGAGAAAAACAAACTTTCTGGATTCACCCATTTAAAGATGATTATTTTATTTATTTTTCAACGTTTGCTGTCATCGTGTTTGAGAAGAAGGGAGACAAATGTTTGGATTAAGCGGGAAGCCGCAGACAGAAACAATAGCCTGTTTGTCTGAGATTTGGACTCGACTCGGAGCGTCGACATGAAGAGTTTACAAACGCAGGTTTCAGCTGCTAATGATGCTTCAGCTTTTATTAAATATTTATCCTCCTCTGTCTCCTGAGAACCATCTGCAGTTTGCATCATGGTGGATCACTTTAGCTGCTTTGTCGGCTTAAAGGATTTGGAGTGATAAATCAAAGTTCGGCTGTTTGTTTTGGTGCAGCTCAGCCTGTCGTGACGTGGAAACGCGCTCTGTTCTCCACATGTGAACTCGTCACACGTTTCAGGTCATAAAGCTGCACATCTGCAACATCTGCACGTGTGGGTTGGGCTGACGGGGATCCAACCCCGCCGCCAACAGGTGCTGCAGGTAAACTGTTCGGTCCCGGCGCCGCGAGGCCCGACACGAACGCTCCGGTGACGGGAAGGTGAAGGTTCATGAGCCAAAACCACAAACGGGGGCTGTTAAAACCTCGTTTTCTGTCAGGGGCTTGGAAATGAAACAAAACGGAGAAAATCACAAAGAAACACAGAAGAAACTGAAACTGAGCCACAGCTGAAACATCAGCTAAAGGCTAAGACTAGCAGAACGCTAGCTATTCTCCTTAAAGTGTCAAAAGGTTAGCTGAAAGTAATAAAACTTTAGCTAAAAATTGTAAAATAACACCTAAAACATAAAGGCTAAAGATGCAAAATGGTAGCTGAAAATATCACAAGACCAGCTAGAAACTAAAAGTAGCGAAAAACTAGCTTAAAGCTACAAAAGACTAGCTAAATGTAGCAAATTTGCTAAAAGCAACAAAACATTACATAAAGGTTAAAGTTGCAAAACACTAGCTAAAAGTAACAAGAGTAGCTGCAGACTAAAAGAATTAAAACATTTACTAAAAGCAGCAAAAAATAGCTAGCTAAAAGCTAAAGTAGCAAGTGGGTGGCTAAAAGCAAAAAGCACCAAAAGGCTAGCTAAAAGCAGCAAAATGTTACCTGAAGGCTGAAGTTGCGAAACACAAGCTAAAAGTAACAAGAGTAGCTACAAACAAAAAGAAGTACAACATTAGCTAAAAGCTTAAAGCTAGCTAAGAGATAAAGTAGGAAGTGGGTAGCTAAAAGCAAAAATCACCAAAAGAGGTTTTACGACTCCCAGCTACTACAAGCCGGCGTTCAGCTGAGTTGTAGCCATTTCTGTGTGGCTGGCGGCCATCTTGAGACGCCCATTAAAACCTGCTCCCTCAGGAGATATTTTGCTAACAGACGGTCAAACAGCTTCTTTTTGTCGTTTTATGTTTTTTAAGCACAAATGAGGTTATTTTTCAGGTCTTTTTTGTTTTTTCCACGTCCAGCAGAGATTCTGTTCCGTTCTGGACCGAGCCGAAGACCCGGTTCTGGTTCTAGACCGAGCCAAAGACCCGGTTCTGGTTCTCAGCGCTGCAGGCCGAGCGGGCGGCAGGATAATTTACGCCCCGGGGTCTCAGATTTAAAGGCTCTCCTACAGGACATAAATAAACGGGTGGAGGGAGACGGGCCTCAGCAGCAGAACCCGACTTTTATTTACGGGTTTTTTGTTTTTAACGGGGATTCTGACACTCGGACGGAGTTCTGTGAGACTCAGATTTATTACGAGGCGGTTTTAAAAAGTGCAGATTAAGAATCGTCGTGTTTTCAGAGCTGCTGGATTCAAAAAAAGAAAAATCTGATTTATGTTAACTTAAACATCGACGGCGTTCGGTTTGGATTATTTTTAGGGAGGCGGCTGCAGATCTCACACAAACACACACACACACACACACACACACACACACACACACACACACACACACACACACACACACACGTTCTGCAGAGCCTAAAGGGATAGTTCAGATCTTCTCAAACGGGGGTTTTGTGGAGAGGTTACCAACAGTCATTATCCTACCGGTCGCAGGTAACTGTCTGATGGTTTATAAGCTTCTACACCTCATTAATTTACGATTAATTCAGCAAAATATTGATATTTCTGCCAGAAGAAACCTTTTAAATTCTTCACATTAAAAATCCAGGATTTTTAATGTGTTTTGTTGTTTCCTTGTTTAGGTGAACTTTTAGCGTATTTTATTGCATTCATTTAATTTACGCTGGTTATGGATCCCAGCGTGGCTCGGGGATGACTCTCAGCTACTACCAGCCCAGAGTCTGTAACACTGACTGAGTCAAAGCCACTCGAATCATCAGCTGTGGCGGCCATCTTTAATCAAGCTGATCTGTTATGAAATAAGAGCCTTCTGAAGATTTTATAAAACATTTAAACAACTTCAAAAAGTTCTCTTTATTCTAATAAGCGGTAAAGACAAACAACAAACTGGAAAGTTTTGCACGAATTTCAGTAAAATCAGTTTTCTTTTAAGCCTTTAAACTGGCAAAACATAAAACTGGAAGATCAAAGATCAGAAACTCACCCTGGAGATGTTTTCCACTAATATTTTACTTTATTTGAGTTTTTATTCTCATGTAAAATCCCTTTGTGTCGTTGCCAGGTTGGCACCAAGCCGCCACTAGATGGCAGCAGCTCACGGTTCTTCAACTCTGAAGCTCCGATGCTTGGAGCTGGTTTATATTTAAAGAAGAAAAACAACCACTTCTCAGGCGTGAGAACACACCTGAGTGTCGTACCTGTCCGTCCCTGCCGAGTCACTTCCTGGAACAGAAACAAAACTTTGAGCTTCAAGGAAAGGGAAGAAGTGAGGAGGAGGAAGAGGAGGGAGAGGATTTGAGTTTTTTTTTTTTTTTTTTGTTCCACTCTGGGTTTGTTTGGAGGAGAAACTCCCAGGAGAGATAAGGTGGGACGTCACGTCTGGCTTCCATCATGGCGCTGCCTCCTGCCCGCTGCTGCCTCGGCGGTGGGAGTCGCTCCGGTTCAGCCGAACTCCCTGCTGGAAAAACACGGCAGGAATCTGAGGTTGGCAGGAAAAACAGGACTTCTTACAGGAGCCGAAAACCTAACCTGAAAACAGACACACATCAGCTGAAAGCCACAAAGCAGCAACATGAGCTAGAAGCTTAAAAAGCCGAGCTAGAAGCTAAAGTAGCAAAGCACTAGCTAAATGTTAATAAACATGAGCTAAAAGTAGCAAAATGTTACCTTTGCTCTAAATGCAACAAAAGTCTGGCTAAAAGTAGCAAAGCACTAGCTAAATACCTAAAATAGCGTAAGGCTAGCTAAAACTAAAAGTTGGGAACTTTTAGCTGAAAGTGTTAAAGTCTAGCTAGAAGCTACAAGTAGCAGTAAATTAGCTAAAGGTTGAGTAACAAAAGCTTACCAAGCTAAAAAGAAATTCCAGCTAAAGGCAGCTAAAACGGTTTCTACAAGTAGCAGAATGCTAGCTAGAAGCTAAAAGGAACATGGACTGATCCAGGAGCCGAAGCAGGTTTTCAAAGACTGAAGAGATCTGTGTGTCTCTATGAGGGGAAAATATTTGTAAATAAAATTAAATATCCTGAAAAGTTACTAAAAACCAAAACTTACAGCAGCCGTCAGCTGAACGAGCCAAACATTTTGACAGATAAACAGCTAAAAGCTCAAAGCAGTTTGAGGCTTAAAGCTCCAAAAAGGAATTAAAGATTATTTAGTTTCCTTCAGTTTTCTCAACATGTTTATTTATCCAGAGCTGCAGATTTATAACAGAACCTTTAATCCATCTCCCCAGAGGTGAACTTGATCACTTTTTATTACGTCTATAAAATCTGTTTCTTCTCTTTGTGTTCGGCTGATTTAAGCAGCCGAAATCCTCGGCCTTCTTCTCTTTAAACAGACTCCTCTTCTCCTTTAATATCATTTATTTTCCTAAATATCCTCCTTTTTTTTGTCCGAACCAGCCGAAAACAGAAACGCCGATGTGGTTTTTTTGTTTTCTTAACGAGGACTGGGAGGTGGGGCGCCTCGGCTCCTCACGAGGCCCGGCCATATTTCATGCTGCAGTTGACCTTTGACCTCGGAGAGCAGGTCAGAGCCCCGTGGATCGGGCTGAATATCTGGGGCGAGCGCCACATGAGCTGCGAAAAGAACCGGCCGAAGTTTTGGCTCATTAATCACTGCTTCGGCTTCGACACGGCGGGAGTCAAATTTCCAAGTTAGTAATCACCACCTTCAAGCAAACGGCTCGGGTGCTTACAGGAAGCAAAGAGGGACATAAAGGTGTCCTGTTTGCTCTAATGAAAGGTAGTGTTAGCAAAATATCCTGGAAGAAAACCTGATTCAAGATGGCTGCCACAGTTTACTGACCTTAGAAAACACAAACATGGCTACAGCTCAGGCATGTTTACAGGTATTAAGCTAAAATCAGGTGTGGTAGTAGCTGAGAGTCTTTTCTAACTCATGCTCTAAGAGCTACGACTTCATTATTTCTCTTAAGTTAAAACTCCAACCTAAAAGGCAGCGGGCGACAAGCATTTCTTCAGGGAATGACTGCGGAGTTTACATGATCTCCCCGTGGAAACGTGCTGCAGTAACTCTGCCAGGCCTGCGGGCGGCACTGTAACGAGAACCCATGGGTGAAGTTTCCCCTCTGGAAGCCATTTTTAAACAATGCTGTTTAAGGGGCTCCTAAATGTCTGTTTCCATGTGGACAACAAGGCTGAAACGATAAGAACCGCTCCCGGTGTGGGCGGGGCTTAAAGTGGTTGCTGCAGGTAGGTGTGCGTGGTCGTCTGTCCCATTTGGATCCATGTGGTTCTGTGATGGACCAACAGGAGAACCGGTCCTGGGTTCTTTCCTGCAACCCTGAACAGCAACGAGCAGGAAAAGAAAACTGTGTTTTATGATCAGTTATGACCTCCGCCACAGAGGTCAAAGGTCAAGGTCACAGGTCAGCCCGTGCTCTAACTCTGCAGCTGGACACCTCACGAGACGAGGGTGATCACTGTTGATTTCAAGGTTCACGGGGTCAAAGGTTGAGTTCATGTGCTCTAATTGTGCAACCATGTAACAGAGAACTATTAACCTGCACAGCTGGACACCTCATGGGTCAAGGGTGATCACCACTGATTTCAATGTTCATGGGGTCAAAGGTGACCCTTTAGTTAAAACCTCCTCTCTGCTCCGACATGTGACCCTTCTGTTCCCGGTTGTGTCTGTTGGTGTTTTTTGTCTGATCAGGTAAAAACTGACAAACAGATCTGGATGAAACGTTGGGAATAAATCCTGGTTCTGATCCAGATTCTGACCCAGATCACGCCGCGGTCTCGGTGGAGGTTTGTCTCAGAGTTCTTCTAGATTGTTTATTTAAAACTCTGCGTTTGACAAGACTTTGATAAACTCTTGTCTTCTGGATGTGAAGACACTCGGTACCGCCTGTTAGGAGTAAACCGGGTCCAACAGAACCTTCAGAGGGGTCCTCAGTTAGCAGCAGGGTCCAGAAATCAATCGATCTTACAGAACGCTGGTTTAAATCACCGTTCAGGCACCGAAAGAACATCTGTTAGAACAACTTCCCCTAAATTAATATCAGCAGCACCTGCTTTCTCCTATCAGCTCCTGGACACACACACACACACACACACACACGTCCATCATCCCGAACCTTCCAGCTGCTCCGACTCTCAGTGACGACTTCCAGCGGCTCCGGTTCGGACCGTTGTTTGACTTCCTGTCCTGAGTTCGATCGTCGTTTCAGTTTCTTCTTCTTCTCTGGAAACAGAAACTCGTTTATTCTGGGATTAAAACAGATTCTTCTGTTCTTTGAACAACAAAACAAATAAAACTGAAAACTGATCTCTCATTTCTCTGTGAAAACACAGAACGGCTAAAGGAGCAAAACACTGACGATAAATAAAAGCTAAAACTAGCAAAATTCTAACTAATGGTGTCCAACGGCTAATTAAAAGTAGCCCAACACTAGCTAAATGTAGCAGAAGGCTAGCTAGCAAAAGGTTAAAAATAGCAACAGGCTAGCTAGAAGCTACAAGTAGCAAATGGCTTAATAAAAGCTTAGAGTAGCAGAAGGCTAACTAAAAGTAGCACAGTACTTTATAAAACTAGCTAAAAGTAGCAGAGGGCTAGCTTATAGTATAAAAAACATACTAAAAGCTAAAAAAAGCTGAAGGCTAGATAAACCCTAAAAATGGCAAATGCTAGCTAAAAGTATGAAAAGTCTGGCTAGAAGCTAATGTTAGCAAAAGGTTGGCTAAATGCTAAGAGTAGCAAAAAGCTTAATAAAAGCTTAGAGTAGCAGAAGGCTAACTAAAAGTAGCACAGTACTTGCTAAAAGTAGCTAAAAGTAGCTAACTTATATTATCAACAAACAAAGTAAAATCTGAAGGCTAGATAAAAACTAAAAGTAGCAAATGCTAGCTAAAAGTATGAAAAGTCTGGCTAGAAGCTAAAGGTAGCAAAGGGTTAGCTAAAGGTGTTGAGTTAGCTAAGTTGCAGGAATAAATCCCAAACCCTGTAGTCCGGTGTGAACGCTGAATCCAGATCGACCCGATTCAGATCTGGATCTTTGACAGAATTATGATTTATCTTCTTTCTGAATCCTGCCAGAAAAACTAACGCAGATAAAGTTTCATCGATACTGAAAGTCTTTCCAGGAGCTTCGGCTGATTCGGAGCTTTCTGACTGATCGGCTGGCTCGCTCGCAGGAGCTGCAGAATGAATTTAGGAGCCGTCGGGTTCTCCGCGCCGAGCCAGGCCCGGCGCCGCGGCTCGGCGCCGGGCGCCGGGCCTGGTGGGTTCAGGTGGGTTCCGCTGCAGATCCGCGCAGCCGAGAGTCCATCCGTCAGACGGTTTATCTGAGGAGGAAAAAACGGGTTAAAGTCTGAGGGAGAACAGCCGAAGATGTGGTTTGGAGCGAAATTCTAAATCTGTGCAAAAACAGAGTCATTAAGGAGGAGATTCGGCTGCTTCCCCCAAACGGACCCTGAGAAAATCAACGAGCTGAAATCCAAACCTTTGGCTCCTCGAACTCAGAGGAAGAGTTTGTTTATTTAAAAAGAGACTTTAACGTTAATCAGAAACGACTGAAAGTGATTCTGAACACGAAGCGTGAAAAAACAGCTAAAATTCACAGAAGAAGCTAAAACTGCATTGTTGGTTAAAACCATCAGAACAACAAACTCAACAAGTTACAGGCAAACAGCTAAAACTAGCAGAATAGTAGCTTAAAGCCTAGTTAGCCAAAAGCTAAAGCTAGTAAAATAGTAGTTTAAAGCTGGAATTCACAAAACAGTAGCTAAAAGCTAAATTAGCAAAACAGTTTAAGGCTAAAACTAGCAGTTTAGAAGCCTAAAGTCAAGTTATCAAAACAGTTGCCAAAAGCCAAAGCTAGCAAAACAGTAGCTAAAATAAGCAGAACAGTTGCCAAAAGCTTAAGCTAGCAAAACAGTAGCTAAAAAAAGCAAAACAGTTGCCAAAAGCTAAAGCTAGCAAAACAGCTAAAGCTAGCAAAACGTTATCTAAAAGCTAAAGCTAACAAAACAGTAGCATAAAACTAAATAAGCAAGACAATTAAATGCTAAAACTAGCAGAATAGTGGCTTAAAGCCAAGTTAGCAAATTAGTAGCCAAAAGCCATAATTATCATAACAGAAGCTAAAGGCTAAATTAGCAAAACAGTAGTTTAAAGCTAAAACTAGCAGATTAGAAGCCTAAAGTCAAGTTAACAAAACAGTAGCTAAAAGGTATAATTATCAGAACAGAAGCTAAATTAGCAAAACAGTTTAAAGCTAAAACTAGCAGAAAGTTAGCAAAAAGTAGCTGAAAGCTAAAACTGAAGAAATTAACCCAAAACGAGTTTTTAAATTTTTTTTGAAGAGATTTTTGTGAATTTCTGTGAAAGAAGATAAAATATTGGTTACATAATTGAAAATGTATAAAAGTTACAAATCCCAGAGTTCATAGCTGCGACGTAGAGAACAAGCTGAAGATTTTAATAAACGACTCGTTAAAACAGCCGAAAACGGGCAGAAACTAAAAACAGCATGAACGCTGACTCAGCACTCTCACAATGAGAGCCAGATCCTGAAGAAACGTTTTTTTGTTTGTTTGTTTGTGGGATTTTTTTCATGAAAGAGAAACTTCCTCGTGGCAACAATAAAACAAGCAACAATTAGACCGCTCCACAACCTGCTTTTCATTAAAATAAACAAAAAAACTTTTATGTTTTCAGGATGATTTGCGTCCCAACCCAAGGAAACGTGGTGCAGGCACGAAAGAAATTCCAATAAATCCCCGTTTCTTTAAATCCCACGTTGGGAATCTAACTGCAGGAAAATATCGATCTGTAAATTTGTCGTTTTTATTTTCCTCAGAAACGTCGGCGCTGTTACGGAAACCGAGACGCTTCTCCTCTCAACACAAGAGAGGCAGTTAACACAAAATCATGTTTTTAATGCAAATTACCAGAATTACAGACAAACATTTGGACCTTCGGAGTCTGAAATGAATAAAAAACGGACTTCTGGCAGCGCTAAGGATCAGATACACTTCTGAGGATTATCATTATTTCAGCAGGAAGGTAACGAGCTTCTCCCCCAGGCTTTCGGATTAACTGTTTATTATATCATCAGAAGCAGCTGCGAGGCCGACACCAGTCTTTTAATAACTCATTCATTCATTCCAGGCAGATCCAGAGGAGCTCGGCTCAGAAAACGATCCTCTGCTTTGTTTATTTTTAACCTTTTTTCCAAGTCGGGGTCAGAGACGAACAATAAAAACTGAAACAGTTTCAGAGCTGATTTTAACTTCACGCGCTCCGATTGTTCGGTTTTGTTGGTGGCGCAGAAATGAGTCGTGTTTGTTGCCGTGAAGATTGCTGATTGGATCGTGGAAAATATGGTTCTGCAGAACCGGCTGGTCAGCTGGACGTCATGGTGGTTTTAGAGGAAGGAACGGATGACGTGGACCACGAGAAGAGATTCTCAACAGTTTCAGCTTTTAAAAGGTTATTTCTCAACATCTGGGATGGATGATGGTTGGATGGATGGATGATCGGTGGGTGGACGATAAATGGATGGATGGTAGGTAGGTGGAGGAATGGATGGACAGATGGGTAGGTCAATGAACGGATGGATGGTTGGATGTATGGTAGACGGATTGAAGGACGGTTGGATGGTAGATGGATGGATGGATGGATGGTTGGATGTATAAATGGATGGTTGGATGTATAAATGGTTGGATGGATGGTTGGATGTATGGATGGTTGGTTGAATGTATGAATGGATGGTTGGATGTATAGATGGTTGGATGTATAAATGGATGGTTGGATGGATGGATGTATAAATGGTTGGATGTATAAATGGATGGATGGATGGTTGGATGTATAGACGGATGGATGTATAAATGGATGGATGTATAAATGGATGGTTGGATGTATAAATGGATGGTTGGATGTATAAATGGTTGTATAAATGGATGGTTGGATGTATAAATGGTTGGATGGTTGGATGGATGTATAAATGGTTGGATGGATGTATAAATGGTTGGATGGATGTATAAATGGTTGGATGGATGTATAAATGGTTGGATGTGTAAATGGATGGTTGGATGTATAAATGGATGGATGGATGTATGTATAAATGGTTGTATAAATGGATAGATGTATAAATGAATGGATGGATGGATGTATAAATGGTTGGATGGATGGTTGGATGTATAAATGGTTGGATGGCCTCCGCTCTTTGGCTGCGACCCCATCAAACCCTCAGTGTTTGCAGCTGTCATGGCGGCGTGGCGTCCGTTTACGGCGCAGCTGCTAATAAACGCCTTAAACCTTCTTTAGGAACCTCCCGGCGGACATGTTTGTTTCCCGACTGAGCCGCTCAGCTGTGTAACGTTCTTCAGCCTCCGACGCTCGGAGCGAGCTGCTTAGCAGACGTGATTCATGGCGCTCGGCTTAAACAAACAGATCCGAGCTGATTTACACAGCTGCTGCGTTTGAAACGATATTAATCCCACTTTGAGCCGCAGATCGCGTCCAACCCCCCGGTGGGAGGAGTCTGTGGAAATATCCGTCTGAGGGACGAGGCCGGCGTCACTGCTGTGGATCAGACGAGGCTCTACAACATTTCTGCATCGCCAATTAAGACCCGTCTCCTTGACCACAACATGGACCGAACAGAGCAAAGTTTCCCGTCTTCTTTACAGCACAACGGTTTCTACAGATTTTATAAAAGATGTAAAATGTCGTAGAGCCACACGATTCACAACATCTTGCATCTATCAGTGACTCACGGAGGGGACAAAGCCTTAAATTAAGAAAAACTGAGCCTTAAAAGAGATGATCCAATCCCTGATGAATCCGCACAAAACCACTTAACGAGAGAATTTACATCACTGGAATAACGCAGCCGTGGCATGAGAGCGCTGCAGCTTCACGTCGAGCTGGCAACAAGTTTTCACCCCCCGGGTCTGAGATGAATAATTCCCAGTCATGTGTTTCTGATCATTTGAATATTTCCACAGGATCGCCCCATGACTCAGATCTGAGCACAGCTGTGTGACCAAAGACATAAAGGAGACGAGGAAAAAAAAGGGGCAGAAATTTATTGACTTTCAGGATTCCCAGCAGCCGCAAACGATCGCTGTCAGACCCCCTTCTGAAGGAAATGTTAAATGTCACGGGAGTGCTGTTTGTGCCCAGATGATTACCGCTGATTAAACCCGGAGTAAATAAGGAGTTCGGAGGGAGGCCGTGTTGCTTTAATGCTTCGGAAATGAGAAAACCGTCGTGACTCATCTGGAAGCGTCGGCTGCATTTCTCACTGCAGCAACTGGAATCCAGAAACTTTCTGGTTTTAGCTGATTTGGCAACGACAGAAAAAAAAAAATTAAAAATGAAAGAGAAGATGCTGCACAGGTCCAGAGGCAGCCATGAGCAGCCAGAGCCTCCGGAGGAAAAAAACCATCATTTAAGGCTCAAACTGGGAATCTGAGACCAAATTATCCAACCTTTTCTTTCCATTGGCGGAGTGCAGGAGGGAAAACCAGACTGTCATGGCCGACTGGAGGTTCTGGTGTCACCTCGTCTTTAATTTCAGGGATGGAGGAGTGGAGAAGCACACACAGGTTTAAACTTCCTAAATCTCAACTAAAACAAAACTCGAATCGCAATTAACCAATCCCTCCAGGATTTCGCGGGCATTTTCCTAAAAGTTGCGATTTTTTTAAACTAAAATCAATAAAAGCCCACAACTTTTAATATCTAAACCAAAAATCCTTCCTAGTTCTGTAAGATAATTCCCAACAAACATTGACATTCTCAAAAGGTGCTTTATTTGAGAACTTTGAGAGCTTCTAAACTGACATTCATGAGCATTTCTGGATTGTCCCTGGTCTGCAGCTCTCCTCACATGTTTTGCAGACACAAAGTGTTTGTCGATGCGTTT